>NC_142841.1:909090-1212121 GCF_061612785.1 Hesperophylax consimilis | reverse complement strand
GGAGCAGTTGGGACTCTTGTGAGGTATTCACTATAAAAAAATAATAAAAAAATACGGCCGTCACTGGTTCTAGTAAAAATTATTTTTATTTGTGTTGTGACCTATATAATTTATATAAAATAAATAATAATAATAATAATAATTTGATAATTTGTAGAGCGCCGTTTTTGTGAAAAATCACCTCAAGGGCGTTAGCCCTGCTAAAAGACCACTCTTCAGAATCTAGAGATTTTTACGCGTATTTGTGTATGCTTATAGCCACAGCCATAGACTTAATTCATTCATCGAAAAATCAATCCATTAAAACATTTTTTTTTACTATTATGTTTTTTTTTGCTTTTTTGGATTGAACCTTCTTACCCAGGAACTGAATTCGACAATACTACCAACTTCTCCAAATGCCGGTCGGGTAGAACTGGCATTTATTTCGTACGTAAACTGTTTCGATTTCTGATTGCCACCAAAAGTTGATAGAGTACATGCCATCGAGAACCATTCTAACTGCCGAGTTGCAGCTCGATCGGATGTCGGGAATTGGGTTAGTTTCCTTTTCCAAGATTTGCATTCATTCATTACCAAAAACAAATGTGAAATTCAAAGAATTTAAAGTTTTACTTTTAAATTTAATTTAAAAATACATGTATTTAATTTAAAAATACATGTATTTAAATTAAAATTACATGTATTTCATTTAAAAATATATGTATTTCATTTAAAAACACATGTATTTAATTTAAAATTACATGTATTTCATTTATAAATATATGTATTTCATTTAAAAATACACGTATTTTATTTGCAAATACATGTTTTTAATTAAAAGAAAATGCGCATATTGTATTGCCACGGAAAAAAATTCCATCTAAAATTAGATGGCAAAAGTCGAGAACCAACTATTCTGGTTTTAAATGTCTATAGTACGGTTGTGTTAATATAAGCTCCTATTAACAATATTTATAAATGTGGAAAAATAATGCATTTTTTCAATTTGTTTTGGGTAAAAAACCAGTGGTTTTTTTATGGTCAAACTCGTTACAGTTTTTTTCCCCGGCATCTTACCGGGAAGTGCTTTAAAAGTGTTGAAAATTTTCACTTTTTTGACTCGGACAATGAAATAAAGAACTCGCCCTATTGTTTTATTTGAATTCGAGATGTAAAATTAATCAAATTGATGCTCCGAAGAATGGTCTCGCCCTAGTGTGTTTGAATTCGAGATATTTACTAAATTTACCCAGGGGAGGAATAATGGAAACAGACATTGTCGTTAAATTAAATTGAAATATATTTACCATTAAAATGATTATGTAGTTAATTTATTAAATTACAGAAAACCCGCACACATAAACTAGCTGCTTTGCGTGACTACAACAAATTTAAAGAAAAGATAAGAGAAAAATTATTAATACCTGCCTACAGTAGATGACAAAACAACCAACAGAAATTATAAATGAAAATTTCCAGAAACGAAGATAAAAAAAACTTGAAATGGAACTATTCCGCCTCATGTTGTATGGTAGATATTAAGTTTATCTTTGACAATAATTGACACCACCCATTAAAAAGCATATCAAATTCCCTTGCCATTTCAATAAAGACAATGTGAATTGTCCGCATTACACTCGACGCGACGTCTTTATCGCGAGTGCGTGCTTCAAGAACATGTTATGAAATATCCATGACATCATAACATAGCAGAAAGACAGGCATTTTCATATTTTAATATGCCAAAAAAAAGTCTGCTAATGGCTGTTTACATAATGGAAAGTCATAAAATATTCCGAATGTCGTCTCTTGCAAACGCCGAAATGGGACGGCGCAATATGAATATCAACGAGTTGTGAACTTTTTCAATTTTAGCATATGGGGAAATCCTAACAATAGTTTGGGTAACACCTTGCCATGAAAGCGAAATCTCTTTGTAATTCGTATAGATTTAACTTTTGTATTTAGTTTGGAACCTTCACTTGATATCTTCTTAAAACGTTTTTGTTCTTATCATGTTTCGGATTGTCTACGAACAGGCGGTGACTAGTAAAGATCTGTGATCTTGAGCAGCGGATTAAATTGTTGCAAAGAATTATTCGGAACGCGGTTTGCCATGTCGCACCGGAGGTCCTGGCAAAGACCTCGCAGGGATGTCCTGGCAAAGATCAGACGTTTGGCAGGAACGAAGTAATTTCCTCTCTCCTTCTCTTGCTTCTAAAACTATGTTTATTACTTTAAGAGGTATTGATGTTATAATTTTCTTTTACTTTTGTTTCTACATTTAGTTATTTTGCCTATTAAAATGTGTTCTGGAAGACATTCTTTCATTTATCAAAAGATTTGAATTGATCCCCCCAATAATAGAAAAAAATTTCAGCATCTCCCACGTATCCCGAGTTTCATTTGATTAATGCTTTCGTCATATGTATTTACACGTAAAAAGAGTGACAGTCAACTATCGTGATAGTTGGGACGCTACCTACATGTGATACTTTACGATACAGATGATTTATCTTTTGTAAAACAGATTTTTGTGGCTTCCAAGAAACTGAGAGTCTTGCCCAGGACTGTCAGATTCTGTTAACCCTGAACGTGCAAATCTCAAGTACGTCAAAGAGTAAATTAAATTTAGCAGTCACCTCTTTATGGAGTACTTGACCATAATCTAATAAAAACCTACCTGATTTTGACCAGAACAGACTTAGCCATCTCTAATGCATTGTCAGTACAGGTTCTACGGGTATTTTAATGGAGCCTACTTTAAGGAGCTACCATCATTGATTAACTATGTACTGGTGTACGTACGCGAAACTCGACAACACAGTTGATGCAGGCTTCACGAGAATGAATCGTTTTTTTGTAAGTCGGCTCTTTTGTGATCCTTCATATAATCCGGACCTCTCCAAGACACGCATTTATAATATTTTCCTAACAACCTTAATCATTAACCAACCGAATGTCTATATTTACTTAAAATTTCGAAATAGCTTCAGCCAATAGTTGAAAAGTATCATCGGATAATAAGTATCTCTAGACTAATGCGTCAGCAACATTCATATTAAAATACACAAACACATTAAAAAAATTATTTGGTTGAAATATGAAATAAATTTACAATCTACAACATTCAATCAGCGTACATAATACACAGGTCGTGGGGTAAAGTGTACTAACTTCGGGGGTGCTTTACATGATTTTAGAAGTAGAAAAGATATGCAACTTTTTACGAATTTCCAACGTTTTAAGGTAGTTTTTAGGTAGAAAAGGTTGAATTGTTTGTTTGGGAATATAAATATTCTTCTGTAGAAAAATATTTTAGCATGGCAAAAAAGTAGGAATTTCGAAAAAAGTTTTTTTTAACTTTTTTACTTCTGCCATCATGTAGAATCATCTCCCGAAGTTAGTGCACTTTACCCCCGGACACCCTGTATATATGGTTTTTGAGAATCATCCATGATGTTGAGAAACTTGTTTGGTAGTGTTGCAGGCAACTCAATAGCAACAAGCAATACGCCCGGCATTAGATGTTGACCGTCACGAAATAGAATGTACTATAGGAAAAATGCAAAAATATTCACAATATCACTAAAGAAAACAAAAATAAAATCAATTTTACATATAACTTAACGGAAACTTTTCTTAATATATTTTATTTTTGAAATATCCTAGTGAGTAAATTATTTTTTAATGTTAAACTAATATTCATAAGATATGTTTTTTTATCCATGGCACAAAGTTTAAAAAATTATTACAAGCAATAATTAATCAGAAGGTGCGGGCTCAATTCCCGTGAGCGGCATTTATTTTTACTCGGGAGATATTTTCAATTTGTATGAATATTTCAGGCGAGTAATTGCGAGTATTGCGAGTAATAATTTAATGAGTAAAACCTCAATTTATAATATGTAATTATTAAAAACAATATTAGCGATTCTTAAACGAAAATTTAAAACAGAAAAAAGATAATAGGTTCTGGACTCCAGTCCTACATGTGACCGTATCTTTTTATGATTTTCTGTTTCAAATTTTCATTTAAGAATCACTAATATTGGATTTTTTTAGTATTTATGTTGAGGGATCAGTAAGATTTATATGCCCTGTTAGTAGTTCTATCGAGCCGAACCCTCTGATATGAAAATATCTGGAGTAGGTGAATTATTCTCCCATTTGATCTCTGGTGAGTTGACGTGTTTTTCTTGTATTGTTTTGTATATATGTTTCTTTTATAATGCACTTGCATAATGTTGATTGACTAGATGATCATTTGTGGAAAAGTGTGTGGAAGGGTTTAGTTTTTCCTATGGGGAAGATTTAACCTGGACATAAAGTCAGAAAAATAATTAAATCCCAATGAAGTAGAACAAACTGGTTTTGGGAGGAATACTGTCGTAATATCACTTGCGTACGTTATGTACCAATGAAGTAGAACAAACTGGTTCTGGGAGGAATACCATCGTAATATCACTTGCGTACGTTATGTACCAATGAAGTAGAAAAAAGTGGTTCTGGGAGGAATACCATCGTAATATCACTTGCGTACGTTATGTACCAATGAAGTAGAACAAACTGGTTCTGGGAGGAATACCATCGTAATATCACTTGCGTACGTTATGTACCAATGAAGTAGAACAAACTGGTTCTGGGAGGAATACCATCGTAATATCACTTGCGTACGTTATGTACCAATGAAGTAGAAAAAAGTGGTTCTGAGAGGAATACCATCGTAATATCACTTGCGTACGTTATGTACCAATGAAGTAGAACAAACTGGTTCTGGGAGGAATACCATCGTAATATCACTTGCGTACGTTATAATAATAATATTTGGCTAATTTATATAGCGCCGTTTTCGTGAGAAATCACCTCAAGGGCGCTGTACAAATATATTTCTTAAATATTTAATACTAGAACTACTGACTTATCTCTAAGACTTATATCTAGTGACTTACGACTAAGGCCTATAACTACTATCTTAACGACATATACACGAGTATTTACATATTTGGCAACTTACAACTAAAATTAAAATTAACAATTTAAACTTACTAACGCCAGAAGAAGAAGGAAGTTCTATTATATTAGGGTGGATTTATTGTTAGCTGGATATATTATATGTTAAATGAATTAAATTAATGAATAAAATCAATCAATCGCCAATCTTAAACGCATTTAGATGATTCATCTGCCAACAATTAAACCGATTAACTTGTTATGTTCCCGCTGATATTGTCCATTGTCCACTGGTAGGCAAGTCAATAGCAAAATTGAATGAACGGAATCGCTAGATAATGTAACAATTACGGTATAAAAAAAATGAAAAAAAAGAAATATTTGGATAGAATGACGGATTTATGGAAATGAGTGTCTGAAAAAGTGAGTTTTTAGTTTGGATCTAAATTCTGTTGGGCTGGTTATACATCTCAATTCCATAGGAAGTTTATTCCAAGCCTTGGGGCCGGATACTCCGAATGCACGATCACCAAACTTAGTGTTCGGATTTCGCTTAGGCTCTTTCAACCTTCCAATTGCAGATGATGTCGCTGATCTAAGAGTTGACTGCCTTAGACCAGTATTTTCCGGAATGCATAGCTCAGTAATATACGGTGGCGCCATTTCGTTGATAGCTTTAAACACCATCCAGCATAGCTTGTACTGGATCCTTTCAGGACACTTCAGCCAGTGAAGATTTCGGAGGTGTTCCGAAATGTGCGAAAACTTGGGTACCCCGGTGATAAGCCTTGCTGCGGCGTTGAACACTGATTGTAGTTTATCAGTTTCGCATTTAGGAAGATTATTACCAATTAAGTTATGTACCAATGAAGTAAAACAAACTGATTCTAGGAGGAATAACATCGTAATATCACTTGCATACGTTATGTAACAATGAAGTAGAATAAACTGTTTCTGCTAGGAATACTATCATAATGTCACCTTACGTACGTTATGAAGCAAATAAATGTATCTTGCATAGTATATGATTAGAAAAAAGACTCACTGCTGTCTGACGAAACGACAAGAATTCAAGAAAACTTCCTTACGAAAGCAAAAAACAGAAAGCATTATATTCCCATGGTTAGATTTACAGAAAAGGTGAATTAAGATGGTCGATCAATGTTACTATAGATTTTTTCCAAACAAGGTAAAAACCTTTTTTTAACTTGTGCGTAATAATATAATTTGTTACGTTTTTCATGACATTTGCAAAATCTTTAATTGTCATTATTGATCGGTTCATTTAATTTTATTTTATTTCATGTTATGAATACAAACAGTACGTTGATTACAGTGATCAAACAATTCAGAGATATTAAATATTTTAAGATCTTTCCTTGTAATTTCTTATGTGTGTTATGTATATTTAGTATTTACCGGATGACGTGTGTAGTGTGTAGGTGTGTGTATATGTGTATGTGTGTATGTGTAAATGTTTGAATAGTTTATATCTTTGGCATGATGCTCCTTTTAAATTTCTAAAAAATCCGAAAAAATTTTTAGTCAAATATTATTCAATGCCTGTGAAGAGCACGGTTAATTCTCGAATTAGATGTAATATATTATATTTAAATGGTTTTTTAATTACGCGTGTGGAATAGCACTGTTTGTTGCGGATGTCTAAAAGGCGTTTTAAAATTAATTAGGAATATAAGTTCGGTACAGTTCATGTTTTTGTTACTTGTTACTTGTTACATGTGTAAATGTTAAATCAACTACTATTCGCCTTTGCAAAGATTGAAATGTACCTTCAAAGTTATTGTAGAATTTGTCACATTATTTGTCGATTATTTTAATAAGATGATATTATTATTCTTCGTGTTGTCAAAAGTCAATCGAAACCATTGCTAACCCAATTTCTCTACCAAGTATCACATTTTCCAATATTTTTCAGATTTTTTTTAGAGGTAGACAAAAACTAAATTCATCGTTGTCTTACAAACCAAAGAATATTCTTCCCGTTTAAATAGAAGTCTGGTTATGGCCAAATATTAGATAATTTTGTACCTCTATATCACTCAAGAGATAAATAAAACATTGTATGTCAATAATACACAGGTAGTATGAGCAATAGATTCAAAACAGATGGTTTACAAGCCATTCTAATGCTAAGAACGACTATGACTCAGCGCCACCAATTGTATCTAGGTGAAAGATGGTGAAATGAAAACATTTTTTTCCAAAAACTAAATGTATGTACTATCTTCCTTCTATAAAAATGTTTCACATCTGCCCGTTGAGTCCCGTGACGGTTATTATTCTTTAAAATAAAAAAAGAACAACACATTCACAGATCGTGGATATCTTGATAATATTCAATTTCCTCGTACTACCATTATCATCAGCGGAAAATGTTGCTTTACAATAACGTAGGACTTTGCTAGCAGAGTTTATTATTATTTAAACAGTGTATGCAGTGTGCGTGGTCGTTAAAACTTTCATTTTTACAATTTTACTCACTTACATATACATAGAAGGATGCAAATTTGATAGTAAATTATTTAATAGCTTATAAACTACCGTTTTACCTATGTGTAGGAATTTCCAGATATTTCCTGAACTAGAAAAATGATGTGCCCTTAATGAATACTTACTAATAATCGTGTTTCAAATTTTACGCAACTGAAAAATAGCCACTAACCCTACATAAATGACTGTTTATCAGTTGTTTAAAAATTAAAACATGTTTGTTAGTGAGGCCAAATTTATACTACGTAGCATATAATGAACACTCTGGTTGGTATTGTGGTAATTTTTTTTAATTACGTTTGTGGTTATTTCATGAGTTGTTAAATATTGTTTAAATATAAGCTACTAAGCATTATTTTATTTTAAGTTAATGACAGCCCTCCCATAACCACGAGCTTTGGGGATCAATAATAAATTAATGGAGAGTATAAGTATTCACTATTACAACTTATTTCCAACAAATCAGGTTGACGGCCGGCATAGTCCAGTGGTAACGCATTGGACTGCCATTCCGAAGGTCGCGGGTTCGAACCCGGCGTGCGCAAATAAATTTTATTTGATTAATTTGTGTTATTTCACAATTAATTAATTAAAATAATATATAGTATATTTGCGGCACGTTCCAGAGTGGAAGATACTACCAGTATCGCCCTGGTGTAAGACCACCATTCAGAATTGAAACGTTGCTCCAAATGGCTTTAGCCGTGTTTAGTGACTAGATCTGAATAGCCAGGTACTTCCCCACCTTCCTCTTTCCCTTCCCCACAACATCCCCCAATTGGGGATGCCATAGTCTCACTGGCTCCAGACGGGAGCACTTGGGACTCTTGTGAGGTATTCACTAAAAAAAAAAAAAATTAGCATAACGAAGTAGATTTGAAAAAACTGCAGCTTTGAGTGGTCTTTTATTTAGTAAAATAATTCGTTGTTCCTATTCCAGTCCCTATTACAACCTTTTTTAGATTTCCTGTTTCGATAGTTAGTTTGGTTTAAATAACAAAAATACATAACTTGGCGTTAATTATATTGACGTTTACGTTATGGTTTATTGTGAACATTACCCCGAATGAGTCTCACTTAATTTTATAAACAATTTTTTTCTTCAAAATGGACCATGTAGAGGCTGAGTTAAATCAATGATATGACACGAATACAAGAATTTAGAATCCGAAAAAAAGTTGATGAAATAATAAAAAATTGTGTATTTTTACAGCCTTACTAATAAAAAACACTTCCCATCCGTTGTACATTGAATAAATACAGTACAATTTCTGTTTCGAACTCTTACTAATTAAAATGTCTGTAACTGGCTGCGAAAGAGCTGGCAACGTTGCATTTTGGCAGATGACACAAGAGGTTCGTGTCTTTAAAAATTTAGGTTATTTCAGAAATTTTATTTTTAAATGAAAATAAAAAGAATTCCATGGAAGTGATATTTAAAAAAAACATAAATGCCTTATGCATATAAAAAAATCAACTTTATATTGCGCTAACAATAAATCCAAAATCACATTTGTTTCTGTTGGAATTAAAATAATATTTTTTTTATTATTGACAGATGTGGTAATAGTTTTATTACAGATCCCCTAAATAAAAGGAATGGGTTGTCAAAATTTCATATTCTCTACAATTTTACGATCATTGTAGTAAAAATACACTTGATTGAAAATAAAATATTCCAATTTGCAAATATTAAAGCATATTTTAAATACAAAATATCTAAAAGGTAATTTTATCTAGTTTTAAAAATTGTATTTTTTACTACATTTATAAACAGAAGAAATATTAAGCACATTTACAATAATTTTGGAAATATACAGAGTTTTTCAAGTTTATACAACAGATAAAAATTGTTCTTTGGCCTGATAAATAATGCATGCATCTTTACATGAAATAGGTAATTCATGTCAGTTTCTATTGTTGAGGTTTTCTCGTGCATTTATCATTTACATAAATTTTTTACTCCTTTTATTAATTAGTACGGTTGTAAGTGTTTAACCACATTTTTCTTGATTCTTAAGACAATATTATATTTAATTATTTTAAATTGTTGAAAAATGTTGCAGAAGGACGGAATTAATTAAAAATTAAACGAAATCCCTTTTGGCTCTCCAGTGTTTAATATTATGAATCAATTGCCCTTTTCCCTTATCCAAGCCACATTATGAGTTGAGAAACGGACCGGTGTTTAGATACTGGAAAATACCCAAGGAAATGAATCATTAGGCTGATTACGATTAGCTTTATTAATTGTGATTTTTACTTAATATTAAAGTTTGTTAGCTCTGCTAGGAATATGCCTGGTAATTTTTTAATCTCAATTTCTGACGCCCGTAACGACGTTCAGTAAAAGTTAATCATCTTTGAGTTGTCAGAAACAGAGGTTATCGTCATTTTTAATCAGTCTAAAATATTCATGCAAAATAAATGTTTCAAGATTTTTTAAAACTTAAGTTTTTATTAAAATCCGAATTGAAAACTGTAACTTACTGACCCGATTTTACAATATTTTTCATGTATTCTTTATTTTCAGAATTGTGTTAAGTTAATCTAATTAAATAACAAGAATTTGTTCAAATAATCTACATGATTATTTTATTCATTCTGGCTTTTTATAACGAAAGAAAGAGTATTGGGAAGGAAAACTGTTAATCATCCAATGTCTTCCTACGTGTCAAAGGAGAGTGATTCGATTTCATAAATTCATTAATTTTATTAGATGTGTTTCATTCATGTCGAGAAAAAGGGAGATTCATTAAAACACAACTAGTATAAATTCGTTTTGAACAAATCATTATGTTCGTGTTGTCACGTGAATTTGAAAGTGTTATTAATTATCCACACATCGCTGTACATCAGAACTGTGGGTATATTACACGGGATCCCAATGGCATAATCTAAAAGTCACCTAAAATAATGCTAATTGCCGACAATTCCGCCTACTGAGATACCGTAGTGCCACGGAAATGTTTCTGGAGAGACGAGTGCACGCTTGCAGGGCACTTCCCCGCCACCGCACGGAAAGCTAATATTTTTCATTCCTTTTCTATTTCTTTTCTATGTGGGTGCCAATTGTTATTTTGATTAGTTTGTTTATTTTATTACTTTGAAATATGGAATGTATTTCTTTGCACTACCCTTTCTGAAATAAAATATTATTTTTAAAATTATTTAATCTCAGCCAGTATTAAAAGTCGATTGTGTTCGAGGTTACTGAAGTTTCTAACCGGGAAAACTCGACTAATTTTACAATAAAAACCCCACCAATAGAATTTCTTTTTTCCAACCGTGATACTTAAATGACATAACATTACATATTTTTGAAGGCTCTTGTAATAAAATTAAAAATCTGGATAATTTAAAACAAAAGGCGTGTAACTTAGCTCTGTGTTTTTAATTCACGGGTGGTAAGTGGTTCATGCTCCTCCCATTAATTAACTTTACAAAACCTTTCCCCACACACCAGACAGGACACCGCGCAATTTTCACTTCATTTAAAATTCTTCCTAAATTTACCCTCTAATGAATATGTAAACTGGACCCTTTGCAAATTACTGTAATTTTGTAATTTTCGTTTTTTCATACAATATCTCATTATTAAATATTATATGGTTTCATAGAATTAGATTTCAAACTAAATCATTTAATTTATTACCAAAAACCAACACTCATTACCAAAGTGTATTTGTAAGTCGATTTTTTTCATTCTGACCTAATTATTTGCTTGAAAACAGCTATTAAAGCCACAGCAACCCAAACAAATCCTTCAATCCTCAGAAAATTTCGCGACTTTACTAAAACGAATTCCATTTATATATTATGCTCTTAGAAAATAAAATAAAAAATAATTTTCTTCCGTATAAATAGTTTGTCCGGCTCTCCAAAGCACTCCTATTCGGAAAATGACATCCAATAAAGTTTGTTTAGGGAGAGGTGTCTAGCTTTTTCCTCTCGAAACCATTTGAATTGAAAAGCAATCATTCTCTATAATGTACCTGGCCTATTATTGCCGTTGAAGCGGGTACGTTTGTTGCAAACACGAACCGAACATTTTTGTTATTTGTTTTTGGGGTATTATGCCGTGTTGCGCTAACTCCTTCTTTAGCCAACGTTTCGGACAGCATTGCAGTGTCCATCATCAGGGCAGATGTCTTATTTGAGGTTGTGTTAAAATGTGAGCTTAAGTATGAGGTTGTGATACCGTGTTGCCAGCTCCAACCCTCTGAGCTAACATTAACGTATCATTTTTTATTTAAAGTGGTTTTCTTCGTTTAGCTCTGGTGTATCCGTCAATTACCGGATACCAAGAACTATTAAGCTTAGCTCCATCGTCTCTATTAATGTTTACGGGATTTTTATGAATTTCAATGGCCTCCGTAATCAGCCGTGCTCTATAAGTTTTCGGTCTCCCCAGGATTTCAGGAACAAATCCAAAGTAATGCCCGGTGTCAATCAAATGCTCGGCAGTTGCCGATTTGTCAGGGTGGCCGAGTTTACAAGCTCTGAAGTGTTCTGAAATTCTTTTGGAGATAGTCCGCTCTGTCTGGCCTACATAGACCTTTTCACATCCGGAACAGCTGAGTTTATACACTCCATCTGTTTCCAGAGGAAACTTAGTCTTTGCAGACCTCAGTAAGTCCTGTATCTTTGTTGTTGTTCCGAAGACAGTCTTGATATTTTCCTTTCTCAAAAGCCTGGCAATTTTGTCTGTCACATTGTGCACATAAGGCAGGAAGGCACAGCCTTTCGACTCTTGTTCAACTCTGTCTTCGTTTGGTGCAGATTTGGCTCTTATGATTTGCCTTGTCTGACTTGCTGGGTAGCCGTTACGCTCCAGTGCATCGGTCAGCTTCGTAAATTCCGCTCCGATTTTATGTTCTTCGCATATTCTGGTCGCTCGGGTCACCAATGTATGGATAAGTCCTCTCTTCTGCGCTGGGTGGTGGTGCGAATCAGCGTGTAAGTACCGATTCGTATGGGTTGGTTTCCTATATACAGTATGCCCTAGGCTACCATCGTGTTTCCGCATCACCTCCACATCTAGAAAGGGCAGGATTTTATCTTCGTTTTCCAGTTCCATTGTGAATTTAATTTTGCTGTGGAGAGAATTAAGATGGTCCAGGAATTCGTTTAGTTTCTCCGTTCCATGAGGCCAAATGGCGAAGACATCGTCAACGTAGCGCCACCATACTTTAGGGACAGCCGAAGCTGTTTCGAGTGCCACTTCTTCAAACTTCTCCATAAAAAAGTTGGCTAGTACTGGCGATAATGGACTGCCCATCGCAACTCCCTCCAATTGCTCAAATAGTTCACCCTGAAACGCAAAGTATCCCGTTTTGAGGCAGTGTTCAAAAAGTTTGCAAATGTCGCTCCTACATACAAACCTTCCCAATACCTCTCAAGATTACTGCAGATGCAAACTGGTAAAACTGAATCGTGGATTAAGGATTCAACAGATCTGATAAGTAAGCTCAAGAAAGTTAAGACTGAGGAAGGAGATATTCTGGTCAGCTTTAACGTCGTGTCACTTTTCACAAATGTGCCTCTAGAAGACTCTATGACAATGCTCAGGGAGATATATGAGGAAGACATTTGCAAACTTTTCAAATTTCAGAACACTTCAGAGCTTGTAAACTCGGCCACCCTGACAAATCGGCAATTGCCGAGCATTTGATTGACACCGGGCATTACTTTGGATTTGTTCCTGAAATCCTGGGGAGACCGAAAACTTATAGAGCACGGCTGATTACGGAGGCCATTGAAATTCATAAAAATCCCGTAAACATTAATAGAGACGATGGAGCTAAGCTTAATAGTTCTTGGTATCCGGTAATTGACGGATACACCAGAGCTAAACGAAGAAAACCACATTAAATAAAAAATGATACGTTAATGTTAGCTCAGAGGGTTGGAGCTGGCAACACGGTATCACAACCTCATACTTAAGCTCACATTTTAACACAACCTCAAATAAGACATCTGCCCTGATGATGGACACTGCAATGCTGTCCAAAACGTTGTCTAAAGAAGGAGTTAGCGCAACACGGCATAATACCCCAAAAACAAATAAAAAAAATACTTTTGGCCGTGAAAATCTTAAATCATATTTGACGAACCGAACATGTCCATTTGAATAGAATCTATTTTTACAAGACGGAAACTGCGGAACAAACGTTTTATATTATTTCTCTATTTATGTGATTCAGCATTAGATACGCAACTTTTCTAATACAGTGAATCTATAAAATCTCCTTTTTTGGGAATATTATGAGAATGGCGAATTAAAGAGGAGTTGGAAACGAACGTTGAAAGTTTTATGATATTAAAAACACGCCTTTCATTTGAACACATTTTTTTTTTCTATTAATAATGTTCTGTAAGTGAAGGTCTATACCTTTTTCAATCACATAATTAAACCATCACATGACGTGACAGTTCACTACGTCTGTAAATATGTAAATATCAGTTCAAGTTGATTTAGCTAGGTACATTGAAGGTAATTTAACTATCGTTTTAAGCTTTCCTTTGGCTCAATTTCAAGCTCGCCCTGGGAAGTACCCTTGAGGTTATATTTCACTACAATCGCGCTATAAAGATTAGCCGACGTATTATAATAACGTATCATTAATTATTACTCCATTCTAATTAACCTCGATTTTACAATTCGTACTTTATTATCAAAATAATGATGAATACCAACTTTCTCTTTCGTAGGAATTTTATTATTTATTTTAATAATTTGTGTTTGTAGCGTTTATTAAAACAGTATATATTACACTCTTCTGATTACAAAATTCCATCTTCTTCAATGTATATAATTTTAAAATCTCACTTTTAAGATTTTAATTATTTTCGCACTTCGTTTAATTTAATTAATTATTACTTATTACTTAAACCCTATTTTTCAATTTAAAAAAAAAACACAGAAATACTCAGTAGATACAAGGTAGAAACGAGGTGTTGTATCAACAGGTTGAGGTTTTATAGGCTTCTCACATGGATGAAATACAAAACACTGACTCTTTTGGTCTATGAAAAAGAAAGAGGATGCATTCTTGAATTCCATCAATAATATGAGCAACTCCGGTAATACAGTAAGTTAATTGGTACCCATAGTAGAAATCTTGATTATGGTAAAACTGCCATTGGTTTGAAACTTTGCCAATTATTGTGGATCATTAGCTAAGCTATAACTAAAATGATAATAACAAATGTTGATCAGACTAACATATAAGTTGTGGTAAAACATTTTTTTTTAATTATTTAAAGTTTTCTTTCCGTTGCTATTTTATTTCGCATAATTGCAAAGCTTTCAAGGAGCTAGATTTATTTTCACCAAAACAGCCAATAGAAAAAAAGTCACCGAATACGTACTTTATTTTATCAAAATTACAAGGAATTTTTTTCTATGAGAAACTGCACAAGAGTCCCGACTGCTCCCAACCGTCTGGAGCCAGTGACACTATGGCACATCTAATTGAGATTAATATGTTGTGGCTGAAAGTAGTGTTTGGAGGGGAAGGAGTTAGGAAAGAGAAAGGTAGAAGTACCTGGCTATTCTGAGCTGGTCAACAAACACGCCCAAAGCCATTTCAATAACATACATTATTCAAATAAAATTTATTTGCGCCTTATTTCTCGACCACGTATACCGTCAAAGTGATGTAAAATATAAAGCTCTATTATCTTTACAAGATTAATATAGCTACATATGTAGTGACTTGCGCCAACAAGATCAGAGAAATTAGATCTCCTTCGGGCAAAGTGCAGAAGCTGTCATTGAATAGTTTGATATCACCCATATAACTTGTTCTGTCGAGTCGTGTTTGTGCGAGCCATCTAGCTTGATCAAATACGGTACATTTTAGTTAAATTTGCATAGCGACGGGAATAAGCCCCCTGTAGTATTATTAACGTATGCAAGCGTCACGATGTTGATAGAGCGCGGAAATTTTAATTCTGTGTACAAAGTTAAACAACGACCCTGTTTTACCTTGGTAAAACACCATTTACATTTTTTATGGGAGGACTTGACAATCTAAAACCTGAGTGAAAAACAAAAGAAAAAGTGTTAAGAACAAATTATTTTATTACACGTACAAGTGTCAGCTGTTTTATAGCCAAAAAGCACTTTAACCGTTAGAGTAATTTTAGAAGATATTTCTTTCAGACATCGAACACCCATGGGTCTGCTTGGGAGATATTTCTTCTATTAATGCTATCTCATTTTGACGATGAGATGAGAACACAAAGCTTTCAGCTTACGTACAAAGTTTTTTTAGTATTAGTATATTTGTCTAGGTTGGATATTTTTTTAATTTGATATATGCACATGAAACGAAAAAAAAAGTGAAGAGACAATAACTTTTTTTAATTTCGCTGTCTAATTGTACGTGTATTTTACTTTTTTAAAAAATTTTTTTGTATATTTTTTAATTCTATTTTTATTTTTTTTTTAATTTGTAAAACTCCTTTTTATTTTTCTTTTCTTTTACATATTCAAAAGTATTTTCATTAAATTTACAAAAGAACTGTTTATTTCTACGCAATTTCTGCTGTGTAATTATTAACACACGCGTAATAATAATTACACAGCAGCACTTTTAAATTAATACAATAATAATACTAAACAAAATAATAAGTTTCGTGCTGTGGTAATTAAAGTTAACAATATCGAAATCATCGGTAAGCGACTTTCAAAACTTTGATTGCATAATTGGTCGATTTATAATGCTGGTATTTTAAAAAGTCCGTAATCTGCATTCAAAAACAGAATACACATAAAAATTGGATAAAAATACGTTTAATACTATAAAATATAAAAATTTATTAATGACAAATTGCTTACAAGTGGACTGTACAATATCCTGGCAACATTAAGCAAGAAATGAACGTTAATATTATTTTGATTACATTTAATATAGGTATGATTCTGCCTCTACCCGAAGTCAGTGGATTGTCGTTGATGAGTAGAGAGGGAGAAAAGAAAGGTCGGAAAAGTCTTAGGGGAAGGGGGGGGGGGGGGGGTTATTCTACATCTTTCGCTATGTCTAAGTCGGCGTTAAATCAGTTGCGTGTAATTATATCATCAGAACTTCTTTGATGTCTAGATCCTCTTCCTAATCCATCTTCATCGGAGCTCCAGTTAAATACGTTACATGCTACTGATTTAAGGCCAGTAAACCTACATTAGGCTAACTACCCTGCTGATAAGTCAAACAGACTGGTTAAACCATCTCTTACGAAATCTGTAAAAATTCGGGACGCAACTTTCAAAGTAGGTACTGGGTCCACATTCTTGGAATGACCTTTCATTTGGTTTGAGGTCGAAAAGCAACTTCGAAGTACAAAAAAACCTATAACTAGAGTTGCCCTTAAAATTTCTCAATTATTTAAAAAAGCACGGATATTAATATCTATTCACCAAACATAGCTAAAGTTTTTCGAACATCGCGTAATCTTTCGTTTCTGAACGGTGGCAATTATAATTATTAGACGTTTTCATTTTTTAAGTGACAAACATACTTAGTAATAATTACTTTTTTCCATTTTGGATGTGAACACACTCTATGCCCATATTAAAGAATTTTTGCCACGGACATCAATTAAATCAAATAACCCTCACCCTGCAACGCTGTAATTATGACGTAACTCTGTAATTCAATCATTATCGGTTGTGGGTATGTAGTACAAATGATTAACAGCCACGCTAAAATATGCAGCCGCATAAGTCAAAAGCAAATTCAATTTTGGAATACGATATTTCCGTCGGGCGATCAGCCGCGCCGAAAAGCCGCCGGCGCATCAGAACCAGATCGAACAAGGCCGTCGCACAGTGGGCCAGATTTGCCAAATTAAAAGCCGCCAATTAAACAACTGGTACGTGTTGATTTTTATTTTATTTATTGTTAGAGCAATTCCGATGATTTACAAAACTCATCGTAGGACGGTAGTAACTTACAATACATAGGTGGGAATTTTATATTCCAGCTCAAGAAAGTTAAGACTGAGGAAGGAGATATTCTGGTCAGCTTTGACGTCGTGTCACTTTTCACAAATGTGCCTCTAGAAGACTCCATGACAATGCTCAGGGAGATATATGAGGAAGACATTTGCAAACTTTTTGAACACTGCCTCAAAACGGGATACTTTGCGTTTCAGGGTGAACTATTTGAGCAATTGGAGGGAGTTGCGATGGGCAGTCCGTTATCGCCAGTACTAGCCAACTTTTTTATGGAGAAGTTTGAAGAAGTGGCACTCGACACAGCTTCGGCTGTCCCTAAAGTATGGTGGCGCTACGTCGACGATGTCTTCGCCATTTGGCCTCATGGAACGGAGAAACTAAACGAATTCCTGGACCATCTTAATTCTCTCAACAGCAAAATTAAATTCACAATGGAATTGGAAAACGAAGATAAAATCCTGCCCTTTCTAGATGTGGAGGTGATGCGGAAACACGATGGTAGCCTAGGGCATACTGTATATAGGAAACCAACCCATACGAATCGGTACTTACACGCTGATTCGCACCACCACCCAGCGCAGAAGAGAGGACTTATCCATACATTGGTGACCCGAGCGACCAGAATATGCGAAGAACATAAAATCGGAGCGGAACTTACGAAGCTGACCGATGCACTGGAGCGTAACGGCTACCCAGCAAGTCAGACAAGGCAAATCATAAGAGCCAAATCTGCACCAAACGAAGACAGAGTTGAACAAGAGTCGAAAGGCTGTGCCTTCCTGCCTTATGTGCACAATGTGACAGACAAAATTGCCAGGCTTTTGAGAAAGGAAAATATCAAGACTGTCTTCGGAACAACAACAAAGATACAGGACTTACTGAGGTCTGCAAAGACTAAGTTTCCTCTGGAAACAGATGGAGTGTATAAACTCAGCTGTTCCGGATGTGACAAGGTCTATGTAGGCCAGACAGAGCGGACTATCTCCAAAAGAATTTCAGAACACTTCAGAGCTTGTTAACTCGGCCACCCTGACAAATCGGCAATTGCCGAGCATTTGATTGACACCGGGCATTACTTTGGATTTGTTCCTGAAATCCTGGGGAGACCGAAAACTTATAGAGCACGGCTAATTACGGAGGCCATTGAAATTCATAAAAATCCCGTAAACATTAATAGAGACGATGGAGCTAAGCTTAATAGTTCTTGGTATCCGGTAATTGACGGATACACCAGAGCTAAACGAAGAAAACCACATTAAATAAAAAATGATACGTTAATGTTAGCTCAGAGGGTTGGAGCTGGCAACACGGTATCACAACCTCATACTTAAGCTCACATTTTAACACAACCTCAAATAAGACATCTGCCCTGATGATGGACACTGCAATGCTGTCCAAAACGTTGTCTAAAGTAGGAGTTAGCGCAACACGGCATAATACCCCAAAAACAAATAAAAAAAATACTTTTGGTCGTGAAAATCTTAAATCATAGCTTGGAAAATGGTTGAAATTGGTTCCGGTGTTCACTGTGCGGCGCACTGCATTCTGCATATTCCCTTCGTTAATAATTGAGATCACCCGCTCAGCCGCCCGTGGTAATTCCCCGCCCGTCACTTCCCTTAAATACTATGTCAAAACCCAGTCAAATTGGATAAAATACCGCCCCGTGGGGCGAAGCGAGGGGTTGGGAACATTCAGTCACTAGACAAAACCTGATTATTTTAATTGACTCAAAAGGACAATTGATCGGCAAACTAAGATGTATCGTTGCCGGAGGTTATTTAACCACAAAGAAGTGGGTTGATATTATCGTCGAAACATAATTTATTTTGGTAATTTTTCGTTACAATTCCTCGATAATACTTTTTATGAAAGTAACGCACACGATTCCTAACTGCCCTCATCCGTCTGGAGGCAGCGAGACTATAACATCTCAAATCAGGGTACGATTTCGGAAACGGGGTATGAAGGTAGTGGGGATGTGATGGAGATAGGGAAGATGAAGAGGAAAGTACCTGGCTTTTCAGTCACCAAATATATTTTTAAAGCTTTTTTTAACAGACGTTTTGATTTTGGTGATTGTCTTTCACAAGGGCGATACCGAAAGTATCCGTAACTCTGTAAAGTACCGCAAATATAATCTGGTAGTATTATTACGCCAGCGTCGACGATCTAGGCCCTCTGATTGGTCGAATTCAAATCGTATGTTTTGGGTAAATCCCGAATGGGGTCTGCAGGCAAAATTCGACCACTCTGCCCCTCTGGCGGTATAAGAACGAACTAAATGACTGGCGAGAATATTTAAATATGCAGCTAACAATACGCAATATTATTAAACCTTTAACAAGCGTTTAATACGCAATATTATTTAACTTTTAACAAGCGTTTAGTAAGTAGATTTCTTTTGGAAGCTTATCACTCTGTGATGGCATTATTTATTTTATTAAAACATAAATAACTTTGTCTGCGTCACTTAATTACATACAACCTCTACATGTTACATGAACGAAGTTCGCCTCATCAGAACTAAGTATACATTGAAGTCAAAAATTAAATATTTATTACAATTGGAAAGAAGAAGTGGAAGTAGGAGGGAGGGGTAAGAGTGGGCGGAGTTTATCAGAATTAGGAATTACAATATCTTTAGACGGGAAAGACCAGTTGAGTGGTAAAATATTTAAAAGCGGGTTTTTAACTGCAAGTCTGATAGTATTATTACGCTTACGTCTGGGCGTTTTCGGTCCTCTGATTGGTTAAATTCAAATCTTATGTTTTGGGTAAATTCAGCATAGCCTTCGCGCAAAATAAATAAATCGTGGGTCTGCAGGCAAAAAACGACCACTCTGCCCCTCAATTTTAACCGACCGTAATGTTTATTTCGGTTTGCAGGCGACCGGACTCAAAAAATTAAGACTTTAAAATTAATACTCGATTTCATACTGCAAATACGGTTACAAAATTTACATGTGACCTCACGGCGATAAAAACTGAAAAAATCAGCCGTAGTTATATTAAATTTCCAAGCTACAGGTTTGCCAGTAAAAAAAGTAAGTTTTAAAAAGGAAACTGTCGTGCCAAAAACATATTTAAGATTTGTTTTTTTTTTGCCGTCTTGCCGTTAGACAATGTACTATTTTTGGGTCGCCTCATGTAATACGAGATTTCTTCAAAAACATCGTTCCTGCTATGTGTTTTAGAAAATTAATAATTCATTGGGTTAATTACGTTACAGTAAAAATTATCCACAATCATGTGTTAAATATTTGACGTTTGTCAAGAATCACGCATTCTACGGTTCCTTTAAAATGTCAACCCCTCTTTTACCGACCGCTGGAGTAGTTATCATATCAGTGTTTTCATTTCATACAAGCGAACTTCATATCAGTGATTTTTCAAGATGGTGCGTCGGTTGGCTAATTTTCGCGTAAATTATTATTTACGTAAATCATATCAAATATCAATATTTTTCAACATAGTAAATGTAAAAAGGTGTTATTTATTGTCATTAAGTTGAATCTGAAAGAATTTGAAAAAATGTAGTTGTAGGTAAAATTTTACCCAAACAACTGTCATTTTTACTATGCTTAAATTGAACATGTTATTTTTCATTAAATCCTTCCTGTTCCTTTTTTAACAATATATACTCACTTTCTGTCTGTGAATGATCTAATTTCTACCTATTAAATGTAACTGTTGTTAGTATTACTTAAACTGAGTGAAGCCCAACCAAGTGCCGCCCAGCAAAACACCCGCGGAGTGGGTTTTTAAATGCTAGTTTATATTATTTTAGTAAATACGTAGGTAAATAACACAAATTAAATAAATAAAATGTATTTACGCACACAGGGATTTGATCCCGCAACCTCCGGATTCGTAGCCATAGATCCTAACCACTCAACCATGGAGGCCTTCAAATATCGCACTGTAATATTTTTAGGTTAAATTTATTTGTATTCATTTTCACCAAAAGAAATAATAAATTATTAATTTTAATCGATGATAAAATGAAACAAATAAAATCCTTTTTACCGTAATATTTAAATATTGCCGCATCATCTCATGGATGAATATAAATAGCCGAGACTCGAGTAACTGTCATGAACCAAAATGGCTAAGGTAAATAACACATCCTATATCCCTAATTTCGTCAAAATTCCAAGCCTACCAAAAGCGTATTGGAAATGGCATTTTGAAATAATCTCTGCACCCGCGCCCCGCCTGCGCCCCGCCTGCGCCCCGCCCCGCCTGCGCCCCGCCTGCGCTGTGCCAGCCTAGAGGCAGCTTGCACAATTTTTTTGCGTCCTGTGGGAATCCTCCATTTTTAATGTTTGAAAATACAGTATGGAAATTTTTTTTTGGTCAAAATCGTAAATTATCTCGTCAGCGGAGATAGCGGATTAGGTGAGGCATATTGTGATTTACAGAAACATGTTCTTCATCCTAAAAAAAACATATTTCTACCTATTTATAACAAGTTTCTTGTTAACTCCTTAATTTTTCAAGTTAAAACTGAATGTTATTCTTGAAGCATACATTTCGTTTTTACATAATATCTATGAACGTTTACTAGGGGCCTCAACAAAAATATGTATTTGTTTTTTTTTGCAAAACATAATGTAAAGTAAGTTTAGCGTTTATTTTTCCTAAAACCATTCTCCTTCTAACATTTATCGGTAATATTTTTTGGTATTCAATATCACCCATTTCCGTGCATGAAACAAATGTGTTCTCAAAATTTATATTCTTCTACTTAAAGGTAAATGACTAAAATAATGTTTAATGAACAACAAAATTTAATAAATATATACTGGCAATAAGGCTAAATAA
Organism: Hesperophylax consimilis; assembly: GCF_061612785.1. Classification (NCBI taxonomy): domain Eukaryota; kingdom Metazoa; phylum Arthropoda; class Insecta; order Trichoptera; family Limnephilidae; genus Hesperophylax; species Hesperophylax consimilis. The sequence goes on along the minus strand of NC_142841.1, from coordinate 1,189,884 downwards.
TAAATGGGAAGTAGCTACACTACAGTAAGACTGTTCAGCCACCGTGAAAAAAAAATTTGAATTCTCTATGCGGCGCCAAAAGGTATCGGAAGGTAACTGGCTTACGATGTGCATTTTTATCGGGAACTTATACGTAATTTTTTTTAAGCATCAAAACTGCTAGTTCCTGGTCGTAGTTTGGTGGCACATGATTTTGCGATCCCTGTCGCTGGGCGAAGAAAACAAGGGCGGTTCCAATAATGAACTCTGTAATTAAGTTGAACGCGTGCTGATTGTTTGAACGTGAACCGGTGGTAATGAAAACTGGGGCGAAGCTGAACATACAAAATAAATCCTGTGAGCATCAAGCTGCGGCAGCAGCGAAATGTCAGTATGTCGCGCATTTTGTTAAGTCAGATGTACGTGTACGTGGTCGCGGTTGGTTGAAAGATAAAAGCTTCTAATTTATATGGAGTCACGCCATTGTCAGTGCTTTCCACGTAGCATGTGTACTTTCTAACCTATGCACTCTACATGAATACATGCATGACTCAGCAAAACACGGTACATATGGCACAGCACGTGACAAGTCTAATAGAGAGCATTGCATGTTTTAACGCACAGATAAACAGCTCACAATTCTATACATCGCTTATTCCGTCAAGTTTGTTTGACAAAACTATGCTTCGATAGATTTTATCGAAATTTGTTTTACGTGTTTGTATTAATCCAGATAATTTTTCAAAGGTTAATTCAATTAATTAAAATCACGTATTCTTGTTATGGTATTTAAATAATATTTTTTATAGAAAATTATTGCCATCAATTCAGTTCTACACGGAGAAAACTAACCAATATAAAACATTGCTATTGGTAAAAAACGGGACTTCAGACCCCTTCAGACTTCATACTAACGTGCGGATGGCGAAGCTCCGGTGTTTTCCGGACCCAACTGTGGTAACGACTGAAAACAGTACGACCCTCCCGATACAATGAGACCTCCAGGGGTCCTTCTCCCACCACACGGGATGTATCTCTTCAAAACAGCTCTCTCTGTTTTGCTGTACCCTATATCTACCCTTCCAAAATCTTTGATAGAATATATCGCACGTTTTGTGTATTAACAACAAGACTGGAAGCTACGTTGCAAATATCACGTAAACACCCTGTGGGAGTAATAACTCTTGGTAACAAGGGCGCCATTGAATAGATAATCTTATTAAATGTATAGAATTTACAGGTTACAGGTGTACAGGATATTGAAGTAAAACACATGTTTGAAATATCGAAAAATATATCGCATAATACAATTGGACTATTTTTGAATTTTCACGTCACGAGGTCCTTAAAACACAACAAGACTATAACTATAATACAGAACACTGAACTAAGTAAGTGCGTTTTTTTCAGAGCAATTTTAAAGGCAACCATTATTTCAATGTTCACATACAGTGTGTATAAATACATTTATATTTTGTTTCCTTTATAAAATAAATATGTTTTATACTGCGAATAAATTTGATCGCGACATATCCTAATAACATAATATGGTAAATTATTTATTCCATATTATTGCTTCGTTTATCAGTTTGCCTTTTATTTCTACATTTAAAATATTCTTCTCATTTGCTGGATTGTGACCCGAAATTGACCTACATTGCTTATTTATTTTCAAAAATCTTCTTTCAAACATACAAATGTTTATTTAAGCGAGCGCCCGAGGTAATTTTCCACAAAAACGGTGGTACAAATTAACAAAATTATTATTTATTAACCTTACTTTTTATGTATGTATGTATTTGTGAACCTCCTACTTATGGCTCGACAAGAAATTTCCCAGTACGACAGGCACCGAAAAATCATTCATAATTCTATAACAAAAAACCTTCTATGAATTGGCACTGTTTACATACCTACATAATGTGGATATTCAACATATTCAGAAATCTGACTGTCGTAACAAATAAACTGATTATAACGAAATTAGGTATATTTATCAATGAAAATATATCTTTATTGTAAAAATTTTTGCAAGTACAACTTTAGTGTGCAAAGTGCACATTTTTTTCCAAATAAGTAAGTCAATAAAATTAACAATAGAAAATAATAAAATATAAACAGTAGGTAATATGTAACAAACAGAAATGTAAAGTTATAAGTTGAGATTTTTCATACACCGCCTCACTAGGCTAGCTTGTTTTGAAGCATTCTTTTTTCAAGTAAATTTATATAATATATATGAATAAACGTCCAATCATATAACAATACAATCACTCGATAGTTTTATTACGTCATTAATTTTGAAGGGCTCTATTATTTTTTATAATAGTTTCGTACCTTTATTATTGAGTCTAGTGCAGATAAGGTGCCACCTCCTCAAATTATGATATCATACCCAATAATTGATTGCATACTGCAAAATATAATTTTTAAGTCGATAAAGTTTCGTAACTTTCTGAATGGTTTTTCTTTCATATTTGGTTTTGCTTATCAATACCGAGGCACCCAAATCCGTTATTTATTTTAATATATGATTTTTGTTGATTTTTTATATTATTGGTTTTACTACATATATTTAATTAATTTTATTTTTGTATGTGTTCTTATTTGTTTTATGTTACCACCATGATACGGGCATTTGCCTAGTTTGGTGTATTTAAAAAAAAAAGACATTTTTATGCTCATAAAAATTTTAACACGAATGAGTAAAAGACGTGAATAAAAAAATCAGAAAAATACTAAAAGTCACATGAAACAAGTTAGTTTTATGTTTCCACCAGAAATATATTTATTTTCAAAGAGATTTGGACATGTAAGCAAAAAAATATTAAATAATGTTACTTAAGATGAATTATTCATAAAGATGTGATAGTCGTTGAAGATTAAAACTAAATCTTACCTTCTAATTAAGTATTCTGTACTCCATCCGTTTGTCCCGCACATAATACAATCTCCTGTCTGCTAGGCTGTTCCTTTTCCTCTGCGTTGGAGGCTGGTGGGCTAGATTAGTTCCCCAGAAACCAAATATCAGATAGCTTCGTGGTAGTCATATCGATTCCAGCCAACCAGCCAGCCATTGCCGTGGGAGGTAATTGTCTAATAAGTCTAACCTAACGTTAACATTCAAGACTGACTAGACTGTCTATTGCTTCATACGGGTAGATTGTTTGAATGCCTAAAAGATGGTATTAAACAGTGACATGCGAAGAAGACACCTTATATCTGTCTGTGGTATATGAAAATATATAGTAATGATTCTACATTTATGTATTCAGAGAGTACGGGATGCCACATAACTCTATTCTGGCAAACAATCCTTGCTTCCGTCACATTCATACATCGTCTCATACCGGCTCTTGCTACGATCGAGTAAAATTAACGACAATATTGTTTTATTATTTTTTCGAAAGATGTTTTTAGAATAATGTTCTCGGCTTACCCGCGTAAAGTAGTCCTTAAAAGGATTGTTTTGTTTAATTTCTGACGTTTCGGACAGATCTCACTAAAAAGTCCTTTTAAGGACTACTTTACGCGGGTAAACCGAGAACATTATTCTACATCTTACACCCGTGAAAACCTTACCATAACATATATATATATCCACCATATATATATCCGGTACAATAGGATATTGTAAGTTTAACCGCCATGAAAACTAACTTTCCGAAGCTAACCATCCAAAGCGGTCGGCAGAAAAAATGCTTAGGCACAACAGTATTCTGGAACATTCCTTGCATCATTTTATTTAGATTCAAGTATTAAATTTAATCATTGAAGATGAAGATAATATTAACAAAACAAAACTTTAAAAAATGGCGGAAATCAATCAGGTTTCAATGTTCAAAAGTTATTCCATCAACTAGAAAATTTAATTTCCTTGGTCGTGGGTTCACTTACGCGTAATATTTGAATCTGAAACTTTTCCGTCTATTTGCTCTATATGTCCAAACCATTCAAGCGTACCTTTCTTAATCTTGTTTGTTACGCTTAATTGGCCGCGCATAATTTGAGATATTCTCATCTTCAAACGGTCTTTCTTAATTTGACAATCATACGAGTAAATATGTTACAGGGATCTCAGTTTTACTTTCCTCCATACTTTTTTTCAATTCTTTGCCTCTTTACCATACGCCAGGATTTCATTGATAACTCAATTGTGGACAGCTAGCCTCGTTTCCTGCTTCACTTTTTTACAGCTGTCTTTAAGGTTGTCAGAATATAGCAGACGTCAGTAATGGAACACAATAGTCTAAAAGTATGAACGAGTCAATCGAGTGTGAATGAGATAGCATGATAATTGGTATGATAGTAAATTCATATACTTTTATTTAGAATTTATTGTTTTTCATCGGCTTTAGCACCCTTCCTTTCCGACGTATAACTTATTTTAATGTAACGAATTATTCCAGTTAAACTCTACCCACAAGAAATATTATTCTCAATATGTTTTTGGGGATCTGGTAAGGAGACGAATGAAAAATGTGTGTGGTTTCCTAGCAGCGGTTTTATTGAGGTATTTGATTTACAGAGTCCAAATAGAGTAGCCGAAGTAGTCACAGTTGTTGCTGAAGATGAATGACAATGTAGTAATGGCAGTTGATGTGCATTAAGATGGGATACATGTAGGTCACATCGCGGCGGTATGTGAATCCGTGGTCCATGACCACGGCGGTGAAGTTGGTGTCTCGACACCGCGTCGGTGGAGACTGGACTTGTAGGTGGTGTACATCACTGGTGAAGACCTTGGGTCTTCCTGGTACTCCAGTGTGAAATAAGCCAAAGGTACGGTGAACCTGGTTGGTTGACGATTGTGAGCTTGAATCGCGGGCAAAGCCGAATACGCTTGTAGGTACCTGTGGCCCGTTGAGGGAACGGGGAGCACGGCACAGTGAGAGTGCACGGTGCGCGTCTTCAGTTGCAGATGGGCACATGAACGAGGACTCGAACGAGACTGATCGACTGTGTGTTAAAGACTTGCTTATAAATAAACAACTCACTAGATCGATTTCTTCGGGCTTTTTGTTAGAAACAAATTAGTACTAAAAAAACATAGATATGCCAACATATAGACAGTATAATTCTAATTCATAGCCTACTTACTTATTAAATTTTACACCAATGAAAAACTCTGAAAGTTTATTACATCGAGTTTCAGAGTTTTTCACTGGTGGATATAGTTGGGCAATCATACGACGTCACAATATTTCGGTTCGAATTTTCGATCGGAGTTATACCCTCTCTGGACTGACTGTTAGTTACTGCGATGTAGTATTTATATAATAGTCACACGCGCCTACTAAAGTGTAGAATCATTGAGGCCGTAAATAGATAGGTTTGCGGCTTCGCTTTTATTCTATATAGGTACTACGATGCTCTCAAAGATATCGGAGGCTCGATGTACCTTTGCCGCGCATCTGGTAAGTTCCAATGCGATTCGGGTTGCATGTAGGGATGTTCTAGATCTTTCAGGGGAGTAGCAGGAAATATTCCAATATATTGTACGAGTATAATAGATAATATGTACAATAGAATTTTACTTGGTGTTGATCAACATTATCTCAATACGAACAATCATCATATTTGTCTATAATAGTCCTTCGAATCATACCGGTCTCTGTATGATTCCTTCCAGTTTTTATTTGACAAAAAACCATTAAAAACATAAATGCTTCAAAAAGCATTACGATTTTTTGAATAAATAAATTTCTTGAAAAAAATCTGTATAAATACACATATTACGTAACCCATTATTTTCTACAATGAAATCTCGAATGAATTTCCCTTTCATCCCCTTTCTTTCATTCAAGTATTTAATGGCATTCCATTTAATGTATTTACGTGTGCTATTTTACATGTAGACAAGTTTCATGTATTCCAAGTGTTTGTTTTGGGAAAAATATATTTAAATTACCCTTACTGTTAGCTAATAACAAAAATCTCATCGCAAGAGTGAAAGAGAATAATTCCAAACCTTTTTATTTCATACCTATATAACTATTGCAGGATTGTAAAGTTAGGAGTATTTATAAAATATTGCCCTTTAAAAACTAATATTTCCAATTTTCTTTGTAATGTTATTTTATTAATGAAAAATTAGAGAGACGTTAGAAATTAACTTTACGAATGAACACCGATGAAAAAATTGATTGATCATCTCTCCAAAACTTTAACGTCGGCGAAAGCCGTTTTACCAGCCAGTGGCGTTTCCTACGTCCTAATAAAATGTTGTAGCCTATAAAAGAAAAAAAATTACACAATTTTTATTACATGACCGGAAAGGAAAAAATAAAATTTAAATCTTCCAAACATTTTTGTACAGTATTTATAGTTAAACGTAAATTTACCTATTTGTTGTATTGAACATTGAAAATTCTATTGCTCCAATTGAAATAACAATGATTGTTATTTCAATTGGAGCAATAGAATTTTCAGTATGATTTTATTGCAATTATGAGTAGTAGACCGTTGATTATGACGTTTTGCATGAAATCACTGCACTCAACCCACTGTTTTACCCTAAATATGGAAAAGATCACTTAATAACACATACTGTATATTCGTGATCATATGCACAGCTAATTTTAATTTAGCACTCCCTTGTAATATAATCCAATAAAATGAAAATAACATACAAAGGTGTTCCGTGAAATTGCATAGGTAACGTAAAGATATGAATGGTCTATAATGTGAGTTTACAAGCTTTGTTAAATTCTTTTTACATTTTTCCCGGGACAATTCTCTCGAGCCTCGTTGGCGTGATGGTATTATTCTCGGTAGAATTTCAGCCACCGGATTGTAATGCATGTAAGCCAAACTTAGGCTCCGTCCAAAGAACGTCCAATAAATAAAATCATTCAAAATATACTACCTATTTCTGACTGAGCGTGGCGTAGTTCTGTTTTAACTTAACCATTTGGCATTTTGTCTCTCTGTAAATTATTTGTTACGTTCCGGTTCCGGTCCAAAGTGGTAGCCGTGCTGGAAACTACATTTTTATACCGCATGATTCTACGACATATTGGAATATTAATATTATGATACCTATCTTTCAGAATAATATATTTTTTTAATGTTATTGAAATGGTGGCATTTCTTCGCACAAATAATTTTATACAATAAATCTATAATTCCTTATTTGAAAATTTAAAAAAAATGTTACGTAATATATTTGTGGTTTATAATGGAGGTTGGTATTTAGGCTTATAAATGTTAAATAAATTAAATGAAAATACTTGGTTTGGGGTCACTTTATTGATAAATTTTATTTTCAATAAAATTATTGACAATAAAATGTCAAGAATAATTTTACAACTGTCCTTGATGTATTAAATAGTAGCTGTGGTGTACCCGGCGTTGTTCGGGATTATGAATGGTTAGGAGTAAAGTTTTTAAGTTGTGAATTTTAGGGTACCTAAAAAGTGGGGCCATTTTAATGTGGAAATAACATTTTTGTACTGTAATAAATATTTGTTCCGTGTCTTTCTCGGGCGTCCTCGACTTCTCCTGCCATTCACTTCCATGTCATATATTCACCTTACGCCCCTTTCTTTGTTCATCACAAACGCCACATTTTACCGCACCTATAAGTATTTGATTGTGCCATGTCTCCTCGGGTGTTCCCGATTTCTTCAATCATTATTTCCATGTCATATATTCTCTTTTGTCCTCTTACTTCATTCATAACTTACGTCTCACTATATCACAAATTATTATTTGATTCATTTCTTCTTCGGGCGTCCCCGAATCTTTCTACTGTTCACTACTGTCTACCATAATGTTATTGTTAGTAAAAATACATTATATCGAGTTTAATTCGACTCCGTATCTTATTTCTGTGCAAAGATTATGTGTTAAGTCTTCCACGGGTGTCCCCGACCTCTTCTACCATTCAAACTACTCTCAGTAGATACAAATGAGATATGGCAAAATGATGAATACAAAGTATTAGAAAAATTTATACCAAAATTCTAGAAATAAACGAACAAATAAGAACTATAATGAATAATTTAATGCTATTTGTCCTATGTTACAGTGATTCCATTTACCTAGTGACGACAGTATTATTTATCCAAAATTCCTGATCGCAAAAGAGAAACACCAAATGGTAAAAATTGTGTTATTTTAACAAAAGTAAAATTCCTACAAAAAAGACTATTCCATTTTTTTCTCTTTCATAACATAATTTAGCCGGTACCTAAACAAATCTAGAGAACTGGCATATTTTAAATACCTTTTTCCTCGGTTTGTTTTTTCAGTCTTTCTTAGAACTTTGTTGTTTTCAATCCTTTTTTGAACGGTGTATTATTTTTGATTTTTAATGATTCCGAGAAGTGCCTTTTCCGTCTCAATAAGATAATTTGCTCGAGAAATAATATTTCTTGAGACTAAATATTTTTCTTATTTAAGACTGCTTCAAGCAGTTGATCTGTGGTGCATTATTTTATTGCGATACTTCTTAATCCCATAGTCCTTCCTACCTACTAAAACCCATTCTCAGATGCGGTCTCAAGAGATACAATCTTAGATCCGTTTACTAAACCGCTATAGGCGTGTCAAACAACCATTTAAAGTTTGAATATTGGTCTCTCAAGAGGTCGAGACACACACATATATATAAAGAGCACATTTTGGTGTCTACGTTTATTTTCAAAATAACAATGAAAATACATATCTTATCACAAACCCTGGGTATATGTAGAAAGGGGCTTCTTAAAAAGTTATTTTAAAACTAGTTTTTTGTTGAAAAATTACAAACATTGAAACCAACAATACTCTGAGTACGCATATTATATAGGGTGTGTCTCACAGATTCTCAGAAGTGACATAATATCTGGCAGCATCCCGGGTTCACACAATCCCGCGGTCCCGATGGTTTCCTTCTAAACAACAAAGACATCTTATTAAGAGTTTCGTCGTGGCTTTCTTCCTAAAAACGTGTTGACTTCATAATGGAGCCTTCTTGTGTGGATTTGGCACAAGATCTCGTCTTCCCCTATTATTTGTACCCACCCCCCACCCCCACAGCAACGCGCTGGTCATATGAACATTTGTACTTTGCAAATAATCTGCCTTTGTATTCATCTCACGACAAGCAAAGCTACCTTCCTGAGGTGACACGGTCAGGGTTCACACTAAAACATCGATATTCAATATGTTGATTCGGGAGAAATACTATTCTATAAAAGTTTTTTTTAAGATGGCGTGGAAGTCAAAATAATGTTAATTTCGTAATAATGGAGAATAACCGGATAAATTATTCCCGGAACACGAACATCCAAACTAAAATTGAAACTTCATAAGTAGCCACTTTGCGGTGCGACACTGTAACTAGTTGTTGGCCCGAATAAAAAGTTTCGTTATTATTTGAGCTTTTTATTAACTTTCTAAACAATACATTTTCTGTAATTAATAATCAAATCTCTAAAATACCACATTATTATTATATTAATATCTAATATTTATTTATTTCATGCCCATAAAGGCTTTTACATACATATGTATATAAAAAAATATTTACGAAATTATACACGAAAATAGTGCAGGAATCGACTATTTAAAACAATTGCAAAAAGTAAATATAAAGTCAAAATATCACTGAACTTGATCTACACAGCATGCAGGCACAAAACATAAAAAATCCAAAATATTTTTTTCTGTTTCAATTGACAAAATTATTATGTGTTAGTCAAATTAAATACCTTTATTAAAATATTCCACTACTTGATGAAAAAAACTTCAATAGGGTATGCTTATATATTGAAATTGATGTACTAAATATATCAACAACATCGGAGTATTTGTTTTCTAGCTGTTGAATCCATCGCATAGGAGTGTGAATAATATGGTAGGTACTGTCTTGTAACCGACCTGCTTGGAGTATGAAAAGAGATTACATATAATAAATAATAATTCAGGGGTATCAAACATTGAATTAATGATTTTATACAAACAGGTTAAATCGGAAATGATTCTACGATCAGATAATTTTATTAAATTTAATGAACAAAGTAAGCTATCGTGGTTAAGGTTTTCTCTAGGAATGCCCATTTTAAAATTGACACATCTTAAAAATTTATTTTGGATTCTTTCAATCGCATGTGAATGAACCTCATAATTTGGGGACCAAACCGTGGAATTGTATTCTACATGACTCCTTACTAGTTACATATATAATGTTTTTTACAGTATTGACATTATTGAAATGAGTAAAATAAATTATAATTATTTAATAAAATAAAATACTTTTTTGTTTTAAAACCACGATATTTATTAATTTAAGAACCGACCGGTTTCGCTTTACTTAAGCATCATCAGGGTACAAATTAATACTAAACAAGAAGTACATAATGTGTGCATATATATAACAAAATATAGAGGGAGACAACATGATACAAATATAAGCAACACAAAGACGGTCATAAAATACATTAACATAAGTGCACAAGTAATGGAAAAACCGCTAGATAATTATGTAGACTAATGGGTTATATCAATAAATCGGGAGAAACAAAGCAGAAACGGCCGAAAAAGCAAAAATGTATAAAAACTTTTCATTTAAGTATAAAGTGATGTGTATTAATATATACTTTTTCAAAATGCTTTCAGTTTATTTCAGCTGAACAGAGCGGTGAGTGCAATACTCTGTCTGCCATATAAAAGCGCATATTTAAATAAATTATTGGATAATAAATTGCAAATAAAGTAAAATGGTAAACACATTAAGCATTTATACTACGTTGGCTTGAAAGGTAAATTCTCCACCCATGGAGTAGGGGCATGCCCTGCTACTGGGCGACGGCCTGGACAAGAGTGTTTTCTGATCTCCGGTAGCGCTAACTTCTCCCGGCTACTCTGTGAGCATTTCAAGGTAGCGAACCCATGCACCCCTTTTCTGCGAACATCTGTGAACGGCTGCATCGCCAAGGGAGGCTGTAAAACTGTACTGGGAATGTGTGAATTATGCCTTGTGTGCACTTTGTCCATAATTCGCTAGTGTAAAAGCTCATGCAGTATATCTGGAATAGTTCTTCTTTTAAGTTCTATGTCATTTTTATCATTTACGCTATCGTGACCACATGTTCCGAATATTTTATTTCGCTGCATATTTTGAGCATGTCTGAGCCGAAACATATGGGCGGAATGGCAGGGACTAGTATTTGCTTTAAATATCAGCAGTGATAATTTTTTAGCATTTTGCATTAGCCCGTGACTATGAACGTATGCTTCGCATATGGCCAGAATTTTGCTAATTACTCTTACCGACGGATTTAGTATGACCATTTCGTCTGCATAACTAACATTGTTCATACATACCCCGGCAATATAGCATCCGATTTTTGTTTCATTAAATACTTTACTGAGCTCATCGATATTCACGTTGAACAGCACTGGGGACATCGATCCTCCTTCTCTAACGCCACACTCTAGTTTAGCTGCTTTGTCATCTAACAAAATGTTCCTGATGGTATTAATTTATTAATTTATTGACAATTTGCTGTGGTACTTGTGATATGGTCAGCTTTTTCCCCAATTAACTACAATTAACTATCTCAAAACCTTTGCTTAAATCTAGGAATCATGCGTTCACCGTAGTTTTTATGGCTTTGTGGTATTTGATTATTGGTTTAATGCTGCATATGGCTGTATCAGTAGAGCATCCAGCTTTGAAACCCATTTGGGAGTCCCAAATCCTGTACTAAGTTTGTCTTCCGATAAATTTAAGATCACCTCTTCTTCTTCTTTTTCTTCCAATTATTGTGATAAGACATATGGGCCTGTATTAACATTAATAAATCTTACTCATTACGCTTACATCAGCCTTTGCATTATTTGCGGATCATACATGATTTTACCACACATACGTCTCAGGGTTCTCATTTCTACAGCATTCAGTCTACTTTCATCTTTATAATACTATATAATTTTAATACACTATAAATTTTCACTACCAGTTCCATGCCTCACTTCCATACATCAGTATAGGTACCAGCACTCCATTGTGGACTGCTAGCTTCACTTCTTTGAACATTTTTTTGTAAGCGCTAACTGCGTTCAGTCCTCCATTAATGGACCTGTACTAAGGGAGCAGTACTAATATGCAATATGTACGGTAACATTGGGTTTCGACAATTATTCATCAAATCTGTCTAGTGAATCAATGACTAATAAATGTATTAGGATTTAATCGATTATTTTTTTTAATTTTTAATACCTAAGTTAATTGAACACGATTCATCCGACTGCTGTGTGAAAATTCTACCCCCTGGGCCATCAAAAACAGACAAAATCGGTTAATACTGTTTAATTTTCATTTAATTGACGACATCTTTAAAACATCGCTCAGTGAAATGATATTTGGCCGAGTTTCTAAAAAGACCCTTTCTAGGAAAGGTAAAGAGAAAACACATTTAAAACTTAAGTACCTACGTAAAGTTATTATTTGGTATGAAGATTTTACCGAGCAAAAATAAATACGGGCCAGAGACTAAATCATTTTCCATTCACGTTTGAATTATTTAACAAACACGGGAGCTCCGAGAAACAAACACAATTTATTCTGTCAACAGAAGTGGTTTGGCACATGCTAATTTTTGAAGCCCAATTTATTCAAAATATCCACCAAATAGTTTACTGTTTGATTAATTACTCTTTCTGAAGTGAACTGTTTGAATAAAACCCAATTAAAAGTAGTGCAAAGTGTTTTACCAATATTTTCACTTGTAATGTGATCGCGATGTTACTGGTTAACAAAATTTAAAAAATGTTATTAAAATTATTGTCATATTTATATTACAAGGACGGTGACCAGATAAATCATCAAAATGATAATTCATCTCAATTTTAAAAAGTTATATAAAGTCATGGAAAGTGATGAAACAAGAACTTTTTTAACTGGGTTAAGTAGGTGAGGTTAGGTTAGGTTAAAAAAAAATTTAATCGTTTTTAATGAATTTATATCACTTTTTTTAATGTGTGTTGAATAGTCAGTGTGTTGAGTTATCACGGAACCCAAGGTAAGATTTTTTTTTCAATGGAAAAGTTTATTAAAATCACCTAAAATTATGACAAATGGAACAGTTTCTAAAAGTAATGTTCGTAAAACTGTGCCTCCGTCGGGAAAAAAAAACACAAAAATATTTAATATAACAAGCACGAAAAATTCTGAAGTAAGAGCGAAAAAGACGATTGATAGTTAATCGGATACAAACGTTTATAATTTATCTGAAAAATAATGCAAGTAAACCCCTTTTATATTATTCTTAAAAAATTGTCCACTTTTTTTCTACATATATTCTTAAAAAATATGTTTTGATAATATCTAAAACTTCTTTATTTGAGGGATGTATAATAACAATAATAATATATTAGTTTTAAGAATCTGAATCCAAAAATATCTTCATTTAATGTAAGTGGAATGGTTTTCAAGCAGCATATTCTTCTTAATAAATATATTGGCTGGCATTGCCTCGTGCCCGGCCTATTGCACCTTCAATTATTCTAGAATGCATTTATCCGTCGCAGTTCAACGGTAAAAGAATTGTCCCAAACGGGAGCAAACTGCACCTCGGATTTACATTATGCATTTTAAATGCACCACGCGTTTCTCGACTCGCATATAAACGTACATATTATGGCTTTGTATTGGTGATCGACGAACCGGTGGATGCAATCTGTAGTTTGTAATAAGATCGAAAATTGTAGAATTGAATCATATATTTTTTCAGCGCCCTTGAGGTGATATTGCACAAAAATGGCGCTATACAAATCATCCAAATATTATTATTATCTACGTACCAAAATTCTCCGAAATGGAGGGACGATCACCAATATAGTTAGAAAAGATTTTGTTACTCGTGCTTTAATAGTTTTTAAAACTTCATATCAATCACCAACTTAGTTTCGTTTTTATGGATAAAAGGACAAACGTCTTTGCAAATCGTCAAATCTGATCAGCCTTTGAAAAAAAATATTATGTGAAACTGAACCAGAATTCCAACTGCTCCGAACCGTCTGGAGCCAGTGAGACTATGGAATCCCTAATCGGGGGTGAGGCTGTAGTTAGTAGGTAGGGGAGAGAGATGGGGAAGAGGAAGTTGTGAAAGTACCTGGTTATTCAGATCTGGTCACCAAACATGGTCAAAGCCATTTCAAGCAACGCTCCAATTCTGAATTGCGCTCTTGCAAGGGTGACACTGAGAGTATCTTCCACTCTGGAACGTGCCGCAAATACACTATATATTCTTTTAAATGAAATGAACCAGTTTACTATAGACTCGCGCTTCAACTGGAAGTCTCACCAAGTCAAGATGCACGCATGAACGGGAAAGGCTACCGGCGCAGTGATGCCTATTTTCTGCGAAAGAAGCCCGCTACATCCCAGAACCAAACTCTACAAAATCTAAGAAACTACTCTACTGCTCTACTACTCTCGGTTATCCGCCCGATAATGTCCTATTCTATTCATGTATGGAGTAGCTTATCACACACAGACCCAGAGGCGGATTTGCAGTCTTGGCCGTCCTAGGCCCCAGACCATGTAGCCGCCCCTTTCTCAGTACCCATCATATTGACCAGGAGTATCCAAACTTTTCAGTAAGTTCCTAGGGTCAAAACCGTTTTAATTTTCCTGCCATTATCATTCATGGTTCATGGGGTGAGATTTGTCCAGGTCTTGGCGGCGGATACGTCTGCCCACCTGCTGCGTGGCGGGCCGGATAAGAGAGAGACTGGGTGAGGGAGGCCTTTTGACCTTTCCAGCCGGACTATCTTGACCCATCGCCTTGCACCGCAGTTGGAGGGATGTATTCATACGTATGTCACTCCTGGACACACTAATCCCCAGATTCCTACCCACCCCTCATACATTTTCCTTTTCAGAACTTCCTATCCTTCCCTTCTTTAAAAAGACCCTCCACACAGCATCACCTAAGATGACATAGGTCATGAGGGAAAATATTTTCCTCAAAGCCTCCTGTGTGGAATTAATGTAAAAAATACGCTTGCTAAATTCGCTAGTTCAATTACTGTATAATTGTCGATTGTCGCAGGTCGGATTGATGACATTGGTGGGCCGTTGTTTGGAGACCCCTGATATAGACTATAGACTACATAATGAATTTACGGCGAGCGACGGAGCATGATAGGTGTGGCGAGGGCGGCTGCGGGGCGTGGGGGAGCGCTGTGTGCTGTGTGTGAACACGCTCTTGCATATCGCTATTTCGTACGTAGAATATTTAGGTACTTAGGAAGTAATTTCTTGTTATCATCTGTGACTTTTTTGTCACGATTGGGCGCCCCTAATATCTGGCCGCCCTAGGCCCGGGCCTACATAGGCCTAAGGGCAAATCCGCCTCTGCACAGACCACATAAGACTACAGACGCTTCAACATTATTTTATCAAAATTACGTACAACAAGAGACACAAAAAATCATGTGTCACTGTGTTCGTACACGCTAATCTCCGAAACCGCTGAACCGATTTCAATGAAATTTTGCGAATATGCATGGTTGATTCCAGCTTAAAACATTTTATAGTTTTGGACAGATTTTCAGATTTCTCATCCAAAAATATATACAACCACAAATTTAAACTTCCCTACATAGAAGTTGGTATGTGGCAGGACAATGTCTGCCCAGCTCGGTATATTTATATAATATTTTATAATTTTGGTGAATACTTTATTTTCCCTTGAGTATATATTAACATACACACACCTCACAATGAAGGACAACACATACTGTGGTTACTGAAGGCCATCTCTGTTTTAAGTTGACAGACGACTTCTTCCCCCTAAATAATGAATTAAGGTTTTAAGGAATTCCCAAAAATAAGGCCCAATCCCAACAAACACAGACGTATAAAGTATGTGGTCGCCGTTGGCTGCTGGGGAGCTGATGATGCTGAATATGAAGAATATGAATTTGCAATTTAAGTAAGGTTTTTGGGTAAAAAAAAAATTCCTACCGAGAAAATTAAACGCCTCCAAGTCTGTAATAGCCAGGTAAAATTTTAAACACCCATATGAGGTAAAAATTGTGAGGCGCAATGACACCGTTATATTTGAATAAAGAACGTTAACTTTAAATTCAGTAAATTTAAATGATGATCAACATGGAAAATAAACACTTCACTGTAATGCTGTCCGAAATGTTGGCAAAAGAAGGAAGTAGAGGAACACGGCATAATACAAAAATAAAAAAATAAATCTCGATAATAGGTACTTTTGGCGATGAAAATTTCAAATCATACAAAGAAAACATTTTGTTTACACCACTTTTTAATAAAAAAAATAATCTACAAGTTTCAAAGCTAATATCTTCTTCGTCAGGATAGTGAAAATTAACCAATTTACAAAATTTGAAAAATAATATTATAAGCTGAATTCCTCGCCAAAGACCGAGCTTCACACAGAGTTTTTCCAACTCAGATGTAGACAGTAACCTTCATCCTACTTGAAGATGAAATGTGCAAAATTTTGTCAATATCAGAATAAAATGTTATGTCTTCAAGTTTTGAATCTAGGGATTAGTGTGTCCAGGAGTACATAAATACATGGATATTTTTCATGTCTTATCATCATATACATACATATGCTAAAACCTCAAGTGCCTATTTATTTTGACGGTAATCACTAATTTGGTTTGTCCCCACTTTGTTTGGGAGTATGACGTATATCCCGAAGAGCGTGTATAAAAAACGTAATATCATTAAAAGTTTCACTGCCTCGCTACATGACCCGGGGGAGGTTTAAATGAGTTCCTTTCTAATGCGCAGAAATTTGCCTAGAATTTTAAAACGCGGAGAAAAATCCCGCCTGAAAATTATGTAAAAGTACTTCAGAGAAACTTCTGGAGATTTATTATGCCTGTCCCGACGCATGTCAGTTTTATTTCTCCTGAAAGGTCAGAGAGAATATGCATAAAAACCTTTTCCAGCCAAGAGCGTCTGAAGCGGCATGATAGAGGAAGACAATTCAACGTAAAAGTCTTAAAACGTATAAATTAGCCAGTCTCTTTTATACAAATAGCTTTTTTACGCACTTCTTCATCTGGTTCCCTCATATATCGGAGGTTGGCTATCATCACGGATAATTTAACCCTGCAGGCAAATCAGGATGGCTTTAATACTATCAACCGAGAAAGCAATATTATTCCTCCCACACATATTATGGTGTTAAAATCAAAATAGAAAACAGGTAACTCGGTATTGAACAATTACCTATCGCCAAATAAGGTACTACAGCCGAGTTATGACAATTTACTCTACCGAGTCTTTTATCAAGTTTCCCATGTATTATCAGTTGTGTTATATTGTCGCTCCTCACAATGTGATTAGGCTACTCGTATTAGAGTTATCTTTATTTTGTATCAAGGACAGTTCCGCTATTTTTGGAGATTCGATGAATCTAAATTAATTATCCAGATTATTTGGAATATGCGCCGATAGTATCCACATTTTATAGGCTTCATATTCCGTTCATTATTAATCAAGGTATTTATTTCCATTCGATAGAATTATATAAGACGTTACACAAACATTTCTGATTTACTTATTTACCAACTTAATTAAAACAGGAAGCCAAGCAAATGAAAACACGATAATTATTATAATCAACGCTTCTATCTACAATCCTTAAGTAGTTGATACGTTAACTAATGTCGTATAACGATGTTTGTTTATACCGTTATACGCTACTCTGCAGTATGGTATTAATCATAAGTGATTTTAATTGAGACCACACGATACAAAATACTTGTTCAGTGTTTGTACGTGAAAACGTTGAAAAATATGGTACGTCAGTCAAGATCATATCATGTATCCACCGGTTTAGGCAGATAAGATGTCGAGAGGTAATTCTCTTTAAAATACTGGTTTTCAAATAAACGAAAGTATGTTTATTTACGGCACGTTTCAGGGTGAAAAGTACTCTCAATATCGCTCTGGTTAAAAACATCCAGATGTGAAACACTGCTTGAAATGGCTTTAGTCGTGTACGGTGACCAGATTTGAAAAAACCATGTAGTTACTTCCGCACTTCCCCACTTCCTCTCCCTCATCTCTTTCCCCTCCGGACCACCTCCAACCTCACATCATATCCCCAATTGGGGATGTCATATCTGATGATGCAGTTGGGACTCTTGTGAGGTATTCATATATTATTATTCATTTGCATTTTTACCTTGCTTCATGTATTTATACATATTACACTTTTTTTGCTTATATTCTCCATTCACATTTTATTTGTAATACAATCGATAAAACAGGATTATAATCAAATCCCAAAATGTAAAGGTTCGTGGTTTTTTATTAATCAAAAGCCGTTTGTGTGAAATTTCTTTGAGACCTCCGAACCACACCGTGACCGTCACGCCGTTAAATTGTAAGTTATGGACACTGGCCTTTTATGTTTCGTGTAAAAAGAAAAATTTCCTAATTTTCCTAATTTTTTCCTTGGGACAACAAGGTTCTATCTGACATTTTGTGCCAATGACTTTTTGCACCTCTTCTTCTCTAAGTCCAAACTTCTATGTATGCGTGTGAGTCCACAGTTAATTTCTATCCATTTTCAATTTAACCTGAAGAAACATTTTTTGAATAGCATGGATCCATTGGAAAATTTTAAGTGGAACATAGTTCGATCTGCCATAGAAAACATATTTTCTAGCAAGATAGTTCCATTTGTATTGTGTGTAAGCTCATTTAGTTGGGACCATATTTTTTTTTACAGTATTACCGCACAAGAGTCCCAACTGCTCCCGTCTGGAGCCAGTGAGACTATGGCATCCCCAATTGGGGTATGATGTGAGGCTGAGGGTATTGGGGAGGGGAGGGAGATGGGGAAGAGGAAGGTGGGGAAGTACCTGGCTATTCAGATCTGGTCACCAAACACGGCTAAAGCCATTTCAAGCAACGTTTCAATTCTGAATGGTGGTCTTACACCAGGGCGATACTGAGAGTATCTTCCACTCTGGAACGTGCCGCAAATATACTATATATTATTTTTTAATTATTATATAATATTTTTTAACATATGGTGTTCTACGAATAAGAAACTCCAGTGAAAAATATTACCGCTTAAAAATATGCATATTCATACAGATCAACAAACGCTGATTCTGAATACATAAGTTTTAATTAATATTACCATGAGTAGAAATTATAAATCGTCATTTCAAAACGATTTAAACACCATCCCATTAAAACACACCTTTTGGTTGGAACGACTGAACTGCTTCATTGATTCATCACGTTCAGTGTACGTGAGTAATACATCTATAATCTGCAATATTCATATCAAGATATAATATTCATATCAGCAATATTCATATCAATCAGCAATATTCATATCAATCAGCAATATTCATACAACTCAATTACTGTCAAACTTGTTGTGAAATCAGATATGAGCGCATCAGCAGAATGCTGCCTGCTCATTACATAATAATAATAATTAGTTGTGAAGCGCCCTTTGTGGCAGCTGGACGCTTCATGCCGTCTCCAACCGCTTTGTGTTTTTTTAGTATTTTCAAGGGAAACGAGGCAACATCCCTTTGAAGTTATTTTAAAAATCAGTGAATCAACATTTTAAATTAACTTACCAATTAGTAATCAGAACTTAATAATAATGTGACTAGAGAGCAGTGTTTCAAAAATGAATAATCGAAAATTGTGCTAAAAATATTCTTAATTCGCTTAAGTTGAACTTGGGACGAGAATCGGTAACTGTAGGTACGCCAGATGTTTTCAATGTTATTCTTGGAAACTCTGAAAGCCCTAACAAGTGCCCAAGGTGATTTATTATCTCGTCCGCCGCCTTTTATTTCGGAACAATGCACCACTAACATAATCACCAGAAAAAAGTGTACAAGGAGATGGAACGTCACAGCGGTGCTGCCAAGGTTTGTTATCTATGTGAGGATACTGTGACAGCGCTTAATTAGCAGCAGACACATACCTGGACGGATGACGAACCTCGTGCTGGCACTGTTGGTGGCGCGGTGCACTCTTTCGCTGCAGTAGCAGGTCCAGTTTCCTCACCACCGGGTATTCTTGCTGCAGAGTCTCCATCCTCTACCTTCGTCGAATGTCACAGCGGTGCTGACAAGGTCTGGAATCCATGAGAGGACATTGTGTCAGCGCTCTATTAGCAGCAGACACATACCTGGAAGGATGACGAACCTCGTGCTGGCACTGTTGGTGGACGCGGTGGACTCTCTCGCTGCAGCAGCTGGTCCAGTTTCCTCACCACCTAGGATTCTTGCAGCAGATTCTCCATCTCCGTGTCACCTGTTTCTGTACTTCATTTTATTTAACTTAATTTCAATTTCAATTTGTAATATTTATATATTTTTTTTTGTAATATCTGCATTAACTGTACAGCGCCCCTGAGGTGATATTTCGCAAAAGCGGCGCTATAAAAATCATCCAATTGATAAATAATAATAATAAATAAATAAATAAATAAAGATCGAAAATTTGAGAGAATTCCTCAAATTGCGGGGTATAGCAACATTTTCAAGAATTGCGTTTTTTGAGGGAAGAAAATTTTGTGGGGAAAATGTGGAGAGTCTGGGAATTTCTGGATTATCCAACCATATTGAAAAATAATATTTTTTGAAATAATTGTAAGAACGTAATATGTTTCGTTTTCTTTCACAGAAAATTATCAATAAAGTCTATTTTTAAAGCCTGAGCGAAATAGAAAAGCCGAAGGTGACTTGATAATAAAAAAACTAATTTCTGTAGAATGTTGTTTCATTTTTGAGTTAAAATTTCTTTTGGGTAATTTTAACACCTGTTCATTATAAGTATTTTAGAACATATTCATTAGTAACTCTTGTCCACATTCGCATCAGATCCGATAAAAAATTGTAATCCACATTTTGAAACAACTTAAAATTGCAGTCATGGATGTGTTTTCGCACATTAGTTCAATACAATAACATCAGTTACGAGATGCGAACAATGTTTCTAGTGCTCGTCAGTGTTTAAAGTGGCTAATCTTAAGAATAAAAAAAACGTCTCTACTCCTATACAAAATACAGCACCGGTTGAAAATAGACGAAGGCTTTTTGAGACTGGTGACTGGCGACGGTCACGGATCATGTCCAGTTATGCAATAAATTAATTAACAAAAAATTATTTTAACTTTTAAAAGTAACTATAAAAGAAATACTGTTATATAAGTTTCAAAGTCAATATCAATTTAAAAAATGAATAACGGGCTGGAGTTTATTATTTAACTGAGGAAATAAATGAAAAATTCGCAGAACATTTTGAACAATTGACTTATTTTAATGTTTTATAATATTCCTTGCAAAAATATAAAAAAAGTTGCGTTTATAAAAAAAAACTATTTTGAATAATCATATAAAACTTTGTTGCTCCGAGTTTAGTTGATTTTCAGAGCAACAAGGTTCTATCAGATTTTTTGTCAGTTTTTTGGCTAAATTCCACAATTTGGGAGGCGAGTATGAGTACCGCCACCCGGGAACTATTTATTGGATAACCAACACCCCTGCCATAGTTCACCCCAAGTGGTTCGCTGCGTTGGACACTTAACAGAAGTGGCCGGGATGATGGGGTGAGGTTTGTCTAGGTCTTGGTGGAGGACGCGTTTGTTGATCTACTTCATGGTGGGCCAAATTGGGAGAGACTGGTTGAGGGAGACCTTTTGACCTCTCCAGCCGGACAACCTTTCGACTTGTACCGCAGTGGAAGGGATGGAATCATACGTCCATCACTCCTGAACACATTTACCCTCAGATTCCTACCCACTCCTCATACCTTTTTTTACAGAATTTCCTCTCCTTCTTTTATACAAAAAGATCCCCGCACAGTATCCCCAAAGGTGAGATCATAGGTTCTTTTTGAGATCATGGGGATTTTTTGTCCTCAGGGTCTTCTGTATGGTGCTAATGAAAAAACATGTTTTTGATTGGAATGTTCAAACCTAAAAAAAAATCAATTGCAAAACGTTCTGCTTAATATTCAGCTTTTCATTAATTTCAGGTGTCAGAACGATTTCTCTCACATAAATCTAATGTAACATTGTCATCAAATGGCCATTCAGCGCCTATTT
Organism: Hesperophylax consimilis; assembly: GCF_061612785.1. Taxonomy (NCBI): domain Eukaryota; kingdom Metazoa; phylum Arthropoda; class Insecta; order Trichoptera; family Limnephilidae; genus Hesperophylax; species Hesperophylax consimilis. The sequence continues at coordinate 1,167,823 of NC_142841.1, read as the reverse complement.
TTTTTTTGACAGTTGAATGGTCTCCGTTAAATGTCGATCCTACGTACTTTTCAGCTTTGGAAAAAATTGTGTTCAGCAGAATAGGACCACTATCATGTTTTTAACTGGTCAGCTTATTACAAATCGATAATAAACTGATACGAACCTAGAATCGGCTTTTAACGGGGTCCTTTTGGACAATGTTACATTAGAATTTCTATGAAACAACTGACCCTTATTAGCATTTTATTCGTTATTCAAACTTTGAACCTCCATATCTCTATATTTAACGCCAATGACAGATAGAACCTTGTTGTACCAAGGAAACGATTTCTCGAAAGAGATATTTTAATAATCCTCAGATCCTACATTCTTTATGAAAATGATTCCATATGTGGACCTCCGCCTCAATTCTGTATTGCCAGTGAATATTCCAGGTAAAAGGACCTTTTCCTTCAATTGAACCAACCCATTTTCATCCGATCAGAACCCCCCTTCACGGCCATATTAGGCACAGAGTAATATCACTATATATTTGTCTGATGTCTACTTCATTCTCACCAAATTCGGAAAAAAAGGATTAAAGCAGTGCCAGACATTTATCAAGAAACCTTAGATTTTACTTCTTATGGAAATAAATATTCTTGGTTGGTACACATGCTAGTAACGTGCAAATTACTAACTTACACAATCTAGAAACTTTCAAATAGTCATATATTATTACACAAATAGTATCATTTACCCGTTTGTACTAACAGACAAACAGAATTATAGAAAGGAAAGATTATTGTGTACCTTCGTTGAAGTTATGATTCAAGTGTTGCGTCCACATGAAGTCCGCATAACGTGCTGAGCCGCTCTCAAAAAGGGAGATCCGCTCGCAAAAGGGAAAAATAATATGCATTTGTTTTCTAATCAATGTTCAAGTAATTATTAACTTTTCCTAGTGTTCGCTACTCAGTGCGTTATGCGGGCGTCGTATGGACGGAACTTTTAATCAGCACAGAAAAACTAAATTCTGAATAATTTTATTCTCTTCTCCAAAGTTTTATAGAACTTATTATCGCATTTTTATTCTAAATTTGTTTTAATGACCACGTGACAAGCCTTTTCACATAATGGTAGGTACCATCCGTCTTAGCCCGTCGACCTATTGGATCAGTAAGGGTAAGGAATCGATGCAAACCCAAGACCCGGCGCAGAAAAGTAAATTTCATTGATGGGCTTTTCTGTGCAGGGTCTTCGGTTTACGTCGATTCCTCATCTTTACTGATCTAATGGGATGACAGGATTACATTACTATTTTTTACATACTGTTTGAACACGGCTGTTCGAAAGAGAGTAGTTACCCACTAACAGGTATTGCGTCTCCATTTTACTGTTCTGTTGCTAAATGTCTCTTTTGATAGCCGCCGTATATTTTTTTATTCTTTTCATCGACATTGACACTGTGGTTATGTTTTTCTCACAAGACTTCGAGAAATCAATACAATAAAAACAAGCAAAACATAATATATTAAAAAAATCTTCTGACAAAATATATAAACAACCTTGACATTTTATCATTGTCTTTGTCAAGCAAGTTAACTGAAACAAAAAGTTGAAGTATACATTTTACATACTTGACTTGGTAGGAAAATAATATCGGTTTTATAGTCTCAGCTCAAACAATTTAAGCTGACGTAATGGTACATTGAGAGTTTCCCTTTATCAGTGGCTCTTACACCAATTTAAACTAACGTAATGGGACATTGATACATATAGTACATTGATTTCGCAGATACTTTAATAGTAGACAACTGCTGACCCTGTACAAATCGCAAGTGCGCCCTACTGTCGAATTTGGCAGCCATCTCTGGTCCGGAGCCCCTAAATACCTGAAAAAACCCTTGACTCTGTGCAAAAACGGGCGGTCCGTTTGATAGATTCCCCAATCTTAACAAACGGACTGCAATCTTTAGAGCACAGGCGTCAGTTAGGTATGCTGTCCTTGTTCTATCGGTATAACAATGGAAGATGCTCTGAGGAACTAGCGTCATTGATCCCTTCGGCACCGGTGCGTAGTCGCGATACACGCCAAACGCGCGCCCAACATTTGTACACGGTTGACATTTGTCACATGAGAACGAGTCGCTTCTACGATTCGTTCTTAAGTTCAACAGCTCGTCTGTGGAACGAACTGCCGGCCTCTGTGTTTCCTCCCTCCTACAACATGGGACTCTTCAAGACCCATGTTCACTCCTTCCTCTCCACAAAAAGACCCTCCACACAGCATCCCCAAAGATGACATAGGCCCTGAGGGAAATTATTCTCTTCAGGGCCTCCTGTGTAGAGTTAAAATAAAAAAAATTGAGAGTTTCCCTTTATCAGTGGCTCTTACACCAATTTAAACTAACGTAATGGCTCTTACATTAATTTAAACTGACGTAATGGTAAATTGAGAGTAAAACTTTCGCCGTGGCTGTTAAAATTAATTTAAACTGGCGTAATGGTGACTATTCATTTTAAGAACACCTACTCAACACACTAGGTATAAGCGCCTATTTCAATTTCACCATTCATGAACAAATTATGTAGCAAACTGGTCAATTCTTTGCTTACATAGTTAAGCAAAATCATAGGCCAACAATTCGAAATTTTTAATGTAACAAATTCTTGTTTTAAACATACGCATAATTTCTGATTTATATATTTTTTTAATTTGATCCAGCAGTAAACCACTGTAATGTAAGAAATTATTTCTTGCAATCATTGTTTACAAAAAGTGTAAATATTTCAATGTATTCAGGGTAAAAGCCCCATGGATGCATAAAAAGAGTACATAAATAATTGTTTATCAAAAACAATAAATTTAATACTTTAATTTTTCGAACACGATTTTTTTAAATCGCTTTCAAGCTTCGAACCCATTGTCATAAATTACGAATGATTTTATTCATCGAAAGGTTTCATTTTAATGCGCGAAAGTGCTATAAAAACTAATGCCATGAATACTGAATCCGAAAAAAAATGCATATTTTTTTCTAGAAAGAATTCCAATTCTTAAGTCCCTCTTCTCATTTCCTTTCTTTTATGTCTGACATCGGACTCCCTTCTGACGTGATCTGAATGCAGAATAATTGCAATTGCCATCCAAAGCCTTCTCACATCGAGCCTGAGCGATTCTCCAATCTCAATCGCAAATATCTCACTCAACTACTTCAACTTTTAGTAGCGTTGTTGTCAAACTTTTTGTTTTATCATTGTACTAGTTTGTACACACCCAATGTACTAGTTTCTCCGTGTACAATTATTTTTTTTATGAATAAGGTTAAATACTTATTCATTGGGTAGCAGTTTCTTTTAACCAAACTAGATTTGCATTGGCCATATAATTATTTTTTTTAAGTATATATTCTGTGATGTGATATTAAAATTATTAAAATAACTTTGTAAACGCAAGTTTTATTTATTGTTAGGTATGAAGTTTAATTTGTAGAACACAGCAGAACTCCTTTATTTATTTAACGCCCAGATGGTTTTTACATGCAAGTAGCGCAACTTTTTGATGGCAGAAACATAAAACAAAAAAATTAAAAAACAGATAAAAAACAGGTAAAAATACATTGATCTATTAGATTTACAAAATACAACAGAAGTTTTAAGAGTAGTTGTATCGAACATGAAAAATTATTTTATTGCATTTAATATCAATCGCGGCTAAAGCTGCATACTTGCAAGTTTTATGACCCCTTTTTCCAAATCATAATATTTCCGAGTTGAAAATGCATCAATCTGTTACCAGGCGGCAGAAGACTAGATTGAACATGAAACAGTTCGATAACCCTATTTTCAAAAACGAAATAATAATAAAAAGGCTGTAACTAGCTGAAATTCTTGGCGCGCAATATAAAAATATGTTGTTTTGTAAGCTGACGATGACTCATAAAAACACCTGCGTGTGGAACGGTAAACAAGTTGTTGTGATGATATTGACGTCACAAGAACGCTTGTAGGAGAAATCATAAATAGCAAAAAACACAATATTGGGCATTCAAGAATTATCATGAGTGGACCAAACACCTCCAGTTACAACGCGATCTGTTATAATTTAAAATTATAAATTCCTTAGTCTGTACTGAAATCTGTAGTCGCTTCTGTTCCTCCATCGCGGCACAATCATTTTAAAGATAACAACTATGTGCAACGAGCCGTTTACTGCCGGCACTCTATCAGCTGAGCCAGAAGCATCTGTCATCATAACAATAATGGGGCGTCTCCGTGAGCTGGCCCTTATAATCAAATGACCATGCCGCCGCTGAATTCCTACGACTGAATCATCCACAGATGCTGACAACCTAAAGGCTGACGAATACTTGCTGGCTACCGACTGAACTACCCAGTGCCGCTGATCACCTAGAGGCTGGCCAATCCCTGTTGCATTGATGCTGACAACCTAGAGGCTGATTAATTCCTGTGGTGGCTACCGACTGAATTGCCCACTGCCGCTGATCACCTAGAGACTGGCCAATCCCTGATGCATTGATGCCGACAACCTAGAGGCCGGCCAATTCTTCCTGGCCATCAACTGAATTAGCCATTGATGCTGAAAACCTATAGGCCGGCCAATTTTTCCTGGCTACCAAATGAATTAGCTATTGATGCAAATAACCTAGAGGCTGGCCAATTCTTCATGGCTACCGACTGAATTAGCCATTGATGCTGATAACCTAAAGGCTGGCCAATTCTTCCTGACTACCGACTGAATTAACCATTGATGCTGAAAACCTAGAGGTCGGCCAATTTTTCCTGGCTAACTGAATTAGCTATTAATGCTGATAACCTAGAGGCTGGCCAATTCTTTATGGCTACCGACTGAATTAGCCATTGATGCTGATAACCTTGAGGCTGGCCAATTCTTCCTGACTACCAACTGAATTAGCCATTGATGCTAAAAACCTAGAAGCCGGCCAATTTTTCATGGCTACAAACTGAACCAGCACTGATGCTGATAACCTAGAGGCTGGAAAATTCTTCCTGGCTACTGACTGAATTAGTCATTGATGCTGACAACCTAGAGGCTGGCCGATTCCTGCTGGCTACCGACTGAATTAGCCAATGATGCTGATCACCTAAAGGCTGGCCAATTTTTGCTGGCTACCAATTGAACTGGCCACTGCTGCAGCAGTCGCCTACGCCATTTGCTCTATCGTATGGCGCGATGATGCACAATGTGCTCCAATCTGAAATTATCGCCGAAAGAATTCCGATTGTCTCAGTTTTCTATCTGTGAATTAAAACCCAGTTGTATTGAAATACATATAACTTTTTCTCGTGAATTGGGTTGGCTGAAAAAAAAGGAAGTACCTATAAGCTACACTCCTTTGTACGTTCTGTATACCAGTACAATACTTGTAATTAAAATGTGAATTTTAATTTGAATCGTCTTTCTTTTATGATGGTTTAGATAGAACATCTCACGGTGTTTTATTTCAATCGTTATCCAGGTTGAGGGCTGATGTGTGCCGGTGCTTATTATTTACAGTATTTTTATGCGCAGGCAAACACGTCCCGCACAGTAGTGTTGGAATACATATTATATGTGATCCACAAAATCGCTAAGTTAATATTAATGTAATTATGTCAATATTGCCAAATATTGGTTTCCCGTAAGGTTTTTTTATAAAAATTGAATAATAATATGAATTCATGAAAAATAAACTTTTTTTATTTTTATTCACTTAATGCCGACCGTGTTTTGCTTATGCCCAGCTTCTTCAGGGCAGTATAAATAATACTCGTTGAGTATATAGAATGTATATATAAAAAGAAAAGTGATATTTTTAAAGTTATTATTTAGTTTAATTTTGAAATTGGATCATATCACCTCTGCATCGGATCGCCTCATCGCCTCGCCGTCGATCACTCAACCAGCCGGCAAAGCGATGCAGGCAACACAACTTGATCGGCTCAGCACCCAGGAGTACCGTCTGTACCCTGAATTGGGGACGACACCGCTATCCCTGCGGTGATGGCAAGACGTAAGCGCGGTGACTGCGAGTTGACCACGCACCGCATACAGAGGTGATTAGTGTGCGAGCTCAGGCGAAACTGACCTGGTGCCGGGTTGGTTTGTGGTTATGTCTAACCTTAACCATAAATATTACAATAGTGGAAAACTGATATTACATAATATTGAAGTGAGTAATGTACCTACTAGATTGGTATGGAGGAAAAGGTTCTTTTAATTTATGAGAATGTACCGTAAATCAGAGGACTGAGGCTTACTGAATTTAATTGCGGATAAAAATTTAAAAGAGTTTTTTATTTAAGGTCTAGAGATTCGAAAAGCATACGATTTGAATAGCTCGCCTTTGAAGAAAATTTCTCGCTCCCGGCGACACCCAGATCTGGGATCGGCGGGTTACCATGTCATACCTCCTGCCTGCCAAACAGGCCCCGGCCCTTTGACACCTTTCTGCTTACAATGTGTTTGCCGCATTTCTGCCAACTCGGTGTTTTTTCAACCCTTGGGTTTAAGGTTTCGATAACTCTCTTCTTTTATACACCGTGGAAGGATTTATGTCTTTTAGCAAACGGATTTAGGACGGAAACCACATATTTGTAAAGGTCGTGAGTTTTTTCCTGCGGTTTTTTTTATGGAGATATTCATCCCTTATTTTATTTAAGCATTGATTTGCGGTGTGTTAAGAATCCGTGCTGTAATTTCAAACCAAGTTCACATAAGAAATCATTGTAGTTTCGTTAGATACCCAAAATGTGTTCACAAATGAAGCGATTTGAGAAAAAATCCCCTTTTGCAATATCGGGCCAAGCGGTAAAAGCCTAAAAGCATAGCATTTTTCCGTAATAACCCTCCCTCCGTATTCATTTAATGGGTAAACTGCTTTACAAAAGGGACATTCTCCCTTCAGAATATTTTGAAAGGTGGCATTGAAAACTTACGTGAAAAGAAAATTTAGCAACCAAAGAACAACTTTTGGTTACGTAGATATTCACAGTATTCGATAAACTTGTCTGAATTTATCATTCGAACTCTTCAAAGAGTTTACGATAAAGTTTTTTTTAAACCTAATAAAATAAACACACTTGTAACTAATCGATTTAGCAAAAATTGTATTGTGTTAACTTACAAAATGAATAAACTATAATTCTTTAATATTTGTTCATAGGCGTAGGCGGAGTGGATGAAACGCCACAAGATTCGTCGCCCACACTTCCTGATTCGTCAAAAGGTAAATGCATTAAAATTTCACTATCTGTCCCGATCTTGTCGTATTATTGTTTCTGGTCCGCCCCCGACTTCTACTTTCTATTTCTTCGTATCCTTATCATCCAAGTATCTTTGTCTACATCGGCCTTGCATTCTTTTCAGATTTATTCATTCTAAAGCGGTAAAAATATTTATTTGACCACTCACTGCCCGAGCCATACATCAGGGTTGATATTATAAGAACTCTCTTGTGGTTTGAAAATTGTACTTATTCATACAACCTTATATTTACAACTACTGCTCCAATTATTGAAACTGTCATACAATTTTTTAAACATTTTGCAGGCATTTTCATATTTTGAGCGTGCGTCGCGAGCGGCTATGCTATAAGGTAATTGTTATCGTTTGAGCTATGGGTCAAATGAACTAAACTAAAAGGTTATATTGACTTATACGAAGGATGTCAGTAACATATGTGGTTCTTCGTCTAAGTTCAGAACCAAGGTGGGATAGCAGTTCAGTTTTTAGGATCTGAGAGATTTTGAGAACATAATAGATAGGACTTTGGCCTCCAGGTCATCCTACACGCCAGTTACAGATTTATCAAAAATGGCCCAAAAGAATAAAAAAAAGCATAATATGAAGTTATAAATATTTTCATAAAGAAACATTGTTCAACAGCAGCAATACTCAGTTAGAAAGTAGTTCATCATATTTTAATGGATACTAGCACATTAATTAGGGCTTCCCTCCACTCCGGTAAATTGTTAGGACCTTGCTACACGAGTAAAATACGGAAATCTGATAGTAACAAAACGGTTAGTTTCAGCGTGGTATCAGATTCTATTATGAGTACATTACTAATCCGGCTGATGTAGGACCTGCTTTATTATTAATTTTCCTATGTCTTCCTGTCGCTACTGGGTATTAAATAAACAGCAATATGCCAGGTACACTGAACCAGGTACACTTGCCCCGTATGGAGGAATGTTTACTTGCTCACTAAGATGTTTCATTAAAAGCATACAGGAGAATCCCCTCTTTTTGGTAAATAAGAAAGATAAAAGGCCTCGCAGGTGCAGTCGGCAGTAGAAAGATTCTTGGATTAAATTAATTATTTGTCAGTTTCCTTTTCTAAGCTAACCGTGCGTTCAAAATGTTAATGTAGTCTTTTAATACGTAGGTACCATTTTCAAACTTGCGTTTTTTTTACATTTAGTAGTTTTAATACCGACCTTCTCCCGTTTACTTAGCTGAATTTTAAAATAATTCTCTCAATTTTTTGCATCTCGGAAAATCTAAACTCTTTTTTTTCTCTTCTTCAGCAATATTGCTAATTCACTTTGAAGCATCATTTTAATAAAAATTATAAAATGTTTTTCAGCCACTATTTAAAAAAAATATATCAAAATGACATGTTTTAAAAACAAAGGTTTTTTCATCAGGGTATCAATTATAACACATACATATAATAATATGTGTTTAGTAATATTTTTGTTCTATTTGTCAAGTTATTTTTTCTTAAAATTGGATATTTCAAAGCTCCATAGCCCATAGTGTATAAGTGAGCTGATTCAGAGATAGTCTGCAGTTTTCCGTTATGACAAATTTCATATTACGTCAACTGTTCTATTTTATTTCAAATCAATCCTTTGAAAGTAGATTCTTTAGGTACACAATCGGTGTTATTAGGTGCTTCACCATACCTTCTTCCAATCCATACGGGTCTTGGCACAATGGACAAATTGTTTTTTGTGCATCCTGTTCCATTTCCTACTTTTTCACAATTATTTTCACTCCTTCAGCTTCATATGTTTTACTGGGGTATTTACTACCTACTAGTCAACTTTAGAGATTCGTACCATATTAAATAACAGAAAAATGTTGCACGGGCGCGGAACGAAGAAACCTTGATTAAATTAATTATTTCGATTGTAGGCAAGGCAGCTACTGAAGAGAGTTTATTTAGCTTTATCCATGCTACATGGAGAAAAATGCGTACCGCTAATTTAATGAGAATCTTTTCAAACTATTCGTAATCCGGTTATAACGAAATTATAACTGTTATAACTTAGCTTATGAATTGTTAGGTTTCCTGGTAAACTTTTAATCAATTACGATTGTATTATCGCGATGTCGGAACACGTGTTCTATACCATCACATTGTATACCATCAAGGTAAACACAAGTACAGATGCGTGTTCTGATTTATCAGACATTTACTAAAAATTTATCGAAAACGGCCTGCAATCCCGAATTTAACAGGATTACCAATAATTTTTAGACATTCTAAATAAAAATAATAATATCATTTAATTTCGTGTGCGCGTTTGTTTATAAAATTAAAATGTACTTTTATGTATGTAGGCATTCTATCTTACCTCTAACATCCCGAAAACATGCAAAACGTAAAAATAAAAAGCGTTGTTTTAGGATATGGTTTCATAATTTTATGAAAACTTGTTTTATTGTGTGGGGAGTGTAGCTTACATTCTAAGAATAATTTGTTATTTTCATTCTAGTGGGTGAGATTGTTATAATATCTAGAAATCACGCTACTTCAGTAATGATTTTTGTATATATCTGTACAAAAATATGAGTTTGTTATTTGTTTCAAGATAATTGTGTAAATAGTAAAATTTAACAGAAATAAACCAGCTTGCTCGGAAAAAAAAACATGAGATTTTTTCGCGTTATTGCGATAAACGTTACTTGAAAATTTTATCGTATAATTTAAAAAATGTTGACTTCTTGGTAAAAAGATTCTAACCGAGAAATAATAAGGAGGTCGACAGAAGGAAAAAACACACATTTATAAATATGTGCCCTCAGAGGACCATTCTACGCTACGATGAATCTAGAATCCTTGTCAAAGATATTATATTATAAGAAAGGAGGGCAAAGGTATTTTTTAAGTTGATTTTCAGGAAAAATATAAAATATTTCTAGAAAGCTATTTAAATTATTCCATCCGCGAAATTTATCATTTTAATATAATTGAAGAACGAATATAATATTTTTAAATACAATTAATTGCTGATTTATGGTAGAAAATGGGAATTTATAAGAAAATTTTATAAATATTTAGGATCTTCGGAAGCATTATTTTCATGAAGTTGATACGATTCCTAATGATGTTGTTCATAACCAGGCATTTGGGTTAGCGTGGAGCACTTATGGAAACATTTTTTTGTCCGAAGTCAGACAGCTTAAGTCCTCCACTCTTCTTCTTCTTCTAAATAAGACTGTTACACAAAGTTAGAATTGTAATGATTTCAAAACAGTGCATGTCAGTCAAGATTTAGTATATTGTTATCTTCTGCACAACTAACATTGGTTTGAAGAGTCGTTAATGACAAGATTTGGAACACTAGAACAGGCGGGACGTAGCAAGGGTGGTCGGGATATTTTGTTCTTAAACAAAACATCAAAGCTATTCTATAATATATGTTCATAATTGCAATAAGGGCTACTCCATTGTAATTTATTTAATTTTGTATACTTTCGTTTAGTTGGGTTACGAGTAGATTTTTAGTACAGATTTTTATATCGTTACAATTAGAGATGGTAATAATAACAAAAAAGTGACGGAAGAAAAGAAAAATGATCCACGAATCTATTACTTTACTAAGTAAAAACACAAAAATATATATTTTTTTAAATATGTCTTGTGAATAAAACTATCGATGAATATATTTATTTTATAAAATCGACGGCAATTTCAAACATCGTCACATCTCTATTATATGTAGATAGATAAAACAGTGGAGTATATTTAAATATTGTCACTATGGCGCTAAGGCCCTTATTGCTTCAGACAGCAAGGCACTTTGGTCCTATTAAAGGAAACTAAGCACGATATATGAGACTTTGGTCTACGGGTCATATCTAATCTTAAGACTAAAGCGGCAGCTGGTTTCCATGGTGTAACCTCTCTCCTAATCAAAAATTGCAAACACGAACTTCGTGTTCTTAATAAATCTCTCTCTGTCAAAAGGAATATTTCCAGACAAACTAAAAATTTGCGTAAATTATACCTATACATAAAGACGAATATAAAAAAATGTTCAAAATTATCTTCCAATCTCTATACTTCCAGCTATCTTTAAAAAAATTGAGTGTGTCATTAAAGAAAAACTATTGAAATATCTCGAACTCAACAAAATTCTCACTTCAAAATAATACGGTTTCAGAAGACGGTCTAGCAGTAAATGTGCAGCTTTCGATTTCAAATCGAATCTACTGAAACGTAGTGATCGTGGTGGTTTTACGGCAGTAACGTTTATTGATTTAATGAAGACTTTTAACACAGTAGATCATAACGTATTGATTACTACCCATTCATATACTAACTTCGCGTAATACGCCATGGTAAATTCACACCTATCCTATATCTGCTGTATCTGGGGCTTTGCCTAAAAGAAACTGACAGCTGACCTGCAGGTGGTTCAAAACTGAGCTCTCAGAAATGTTCTCGGTCTTCCATGGGTCACACATTTCAAGGACATCTATTCAATTTCCGATATCCTTCCAATCACAGTCTTTCCCAAACGTGAAATTACGACCACCATCCTACAAATTACCCAAGAATTAACCGACACTAAAACATAAAACTACTTTACAATCAATAATAATAATAATAATAATAACATGGAATTTATATAGCGCAGTTTAGTGTCATTTCACTTCAAGTGCGCTTAACTACTCGTATAACAAACTTTAAAAAAATGGTAATTCAGTGTTAATAGTTCTTAAAATTATTCCTACAGTGTGCCTTACCCAATACAGATCTAATATTATAACACTAAATACACTGTTTATACAAAGTGATGACAAAACTTAGAATAACAATAACAGTAGGACAGGACAAAACACGAATATTAAAACTAAAACATAACATAAAACAGGAGGCAGTTTTTGCTCAGAAATGAGAATTTTCTGAGCAGACACTAAAAAGGTACAATAAGGAGACAACCGAAACCAAACAATTACCGGAAGTTTTAGAATATGGCTTATTATAAATATTGAAAAGAAGTTAAAATTTATAAATGGTAAGATTTTTCAAATAATTTTGTTTTTAAAGCTCGTTTAAATTCAGCCAAATTCTGGAGATTAGTAAGAGCTGAGGGAAGTCTATTCCAGATGAGAGGGCCTGTTACACTAAAAGAACGATCATAGTAAACAGCTCGATTTGACCTAGAAAGTTCGATTAGACGATTACTAATATCTAGATCTATCTATCAAGACATCAACAACCACAATACTCGGAATAACAGTAAAATTTGCATTCCTCTAATACGGAATAATAATAATACGGAATATCCGGGTACTTCGGCGTAAACGAGGTAGCCGAAGGTGCGATGGACCTGGTCGGCAGATGAGCGGGAGGTACAGGCTAGCGACGATGGTCGCGGAGCCGAGGCGCAAGGTCTAGGCGCGTGAGGTTAGCGCTGGCCAGGAATGATAGCCTGGGCCAGGGCGTTGAGGTGAAGAAGGATCGAAGTGTGACGTGGGGGAACCGGCCATAATGACCGATTCCTCCGTTGCGCCGAGTCGGACTTCTCGAGAGGGATGATGAACTTGTTGAATGGAATGATGTGGAATGATCATTTACTTAGGTCCTCCACCGCTTATATAGCTGCCGATTCCTCTGTTCTTGTCTGCCATGGGTTTGAGTAGCGTCTGGACGTCGAACTCGCAGGACCGCTGATTCGGTTCATTGGCTGAGCATTTGTATCACCCCGTATGCAAAAATTCTCTTACCAGCAGTTTTATGTATCGCGGTACCGATATTTTAATTGAAGTTTCGTAAGTCTGATTCAGCTTTTTAACTCGTGCAAACTGGTTATGATATGATGACCCTAGGAGCGGTGACGTAACGCTACAAGTTAATATAAATATAAAATTTTCATTACTATTATACACTTGCTTTATCTATCTATGTAAGTGTAAGTCCAATTGTCGTTTAAAAAAATTAAATACATTTGTTGATTTGTAGGTAGCTCAGCAATGTAGAGCAGCCTTTCTTAAAGCGTAAAACTCCGATTGCAAACGCTTAATTTCATGTTCGGTTCTTCTTCTTATGAAAACAGTTTTATTGTGAGTTTTCTATTTTGTTTTGGTCAAATAAAAAAAAAATTCAAAAAACTTGTTACAAAGTCTCATGTTCCAAGGAATGTAGCCTAATGGAATCCAATTATTTAGCAGAGCGAATGTGTTATCCAGTTATTCCTACCCTGTCTCGATTCACCTGTAGTTTATTCCCAAGGCCTAATTAGATCATCCCGTCTTATCTCTTATCTTAGTGTTTGTTTTCCGCTAGTTTTTGATGTTCAGCTGAGAAAAACAAAATCCAGTCAGCATCTGCCTATAGTCGCCTCTCTGATGTTTCATTAACGATGTCGTTATTCTCGTTAATGAGTGGATTCCCAATTATTTTACGGGAATGAGGGATGCTTTCGTTTAGTCATTCAATATCAGATTTTAATGGGGTATTTTATCTAAAAATAAAAGGGCTCGTGTAAAATTACATTTGGTGTCAGCTGATTGGCGAGGATTGCCACTGTGGTTGAGTGGTTACGTTCCTTTGCTACGAATCCGGAGATCGCGAAATCAAATCCCGGCGTGCACAAACATTTAAAAAAAAAAAATTTATGTTATTTCAAAATTTATTCGCTTAAAAAATATGATAGTGTATTTGCGGCTCGTTCCAGAAAGGTAGATACTTTGAGAATCGAAACGTTGCTTTAAATGGCTTTACCGTGTTTGGTGATGAGATCTGAATAGCGAGGTACTTCCTCACCTTTATCTTCACTTTATCTTTCCCCTCCGCACCACCTACAGCCTCACAAAATATCATAGATTAGAGATGCCATAGTCTCACTGGCTTCGAACGGATGTGATCTGTTGGGACTCTAGTGCGGTATTTATATAAAAAATGATAATTTACTTAAGCAAAAACAAATCACTATGAATGCTACGTTCCCACTTGATTTAATCAGTAGTACTTTGGTGTCAGCTCACAAATAAATCACTATGAATGCTACGTTCCCACTTGATTTAATCAGTAGTACTTACTTTGGTGTCAGCTCACAAATAAATCACTATGAATGCTACGTTCCCACTTGATTTAATCAGTAGTACTTACTTTGGTGTCAGCTCACAAATAAATCACTATGAATGCTACGTTCCCACTTGATTTAATCAGTAGTACTTACTTTGGTGTCAGCTCACAAATAAATCACTATGAATGCTACGTTCCCACTTGATTTAATCAGTAGTACTTACTTTGGTGTCAGCTCACAAATAAATCACTATGAATGCTACGTTCCCACTTGATTTAATCAGTAGTACTTACTTTGGTGTCAGCTCACAAATAAATCACTATGAATGCTACGTTCCCACTTGATTTAATCAGTAGTACTTACTTTGGTGTCAGCTCACAAATAAATCACTATGAATGCTACGTTCCCACTTGATTTAATCAGTAGTACTTACTTTGGTGTCAGCTCACAAATAAATCACTATGAATGCTACGTTCCCACTTGATTTAATCAGTAGTACTTACTTTGGTGTCAGCTCACAAATAAATCACTATGAATGCTACGTTCCCACTTGATTTAATCAGTAGTACTTACTTTGGTGTCAGCTCACAAATAAATCACTATGAATGCTACGTTCCCACTTGATTTAATCAGTAGTACTTACTTTGGTGTCAGCTCACAAATAAATCACTATGAATGCTACGTTCCCACTTGATTTAATCAGTAGTACTTACTTTGGTGTCAGCTCACAAATAAATCGATTTCCTGGAATCTCATTGAAGTCAGAGAGCTCGGTAGTCTAATGGAGAAGTTTCCAGTGTTTGTAGAAATTATAATTAGTTATGTTAATGTTGTGAGCTGCCTGGCATGGCTCATACATTATGAATAAACACTAAGTGTTGGCGATTGTTTTTTAAATCTGATTCTGTGTTCGACATAATAGTATCAATCTTTGTAGGTATGTTATTAAACTGATAGGCTGTCTGAAGCATTTCAATCAATATGTGAAGCTTGTTGATAAATCCGGCGCTTTCAATCTTACGACGGATTTGCTTTCGTAACAGGCAACTTAATGAGTAATAATTACATCATATAATATATTGAATTTTCAATGAAAGCTTCATCAAAGCTCTTGCCGCATAAATTATATGAATTAATTTTATTTAAGAAGCAAGGTGGTAATATGGAAAAAAAAGTTTTACCTACGAATATACAGGTGTCCGAGGTGTGTACCAACTTCGGGAGGTGATTCTACACGATAGTAGAAGTAAAGAAGGTTAATCACTTTTTACTAAATTCAAACTTTTTCACGAAGATGAATATTTATTTTCCCAAACAAACAATTCAATTTTTTTACTTAAAAACAACCTTAAAACGCAGAATGGCCTCGTGAAGTAAGTGCTCTTTCCTCCCGTACACCCTGTATGAACTAGTTTGACGGTCGTCTTCGAGTCCCTTTATAGAAGATTTTTGGTATTCATAATGTATGAGCCATGCCAGGCAGCTCACACCATTAACATAACTAATTATACTTTCTACAAACACTGGAAACTTCTCCATTAGACTACCGAGCTCTCTGCAAAGCTATACGACAGATGCTCTATTCTTATTCAGATGCTATTATAACTATTTATGTTTGAGGCATGTGCAATAATATATAAGTATAAAAACATCATTTTTCAACATTTTTTTTTTTAATTTTAAATATTACTGTAAAACAAGAATCGGGATGAGTTATCAATCTTACCAAAAACGAATTAACTGTTAATTTTTGCAAATGAATTAGCTGGTTTACTTTCGGCTCGTGATTTCTATTATTAAAATAATAAATAATTAATTACCTTATCCCTGAAAACCTAAAAACCGTTAGTCAACCCCATTCCTTTAAAAAACAAATAACGAAATGGATCCTTACACACGGAATACATTACAACTACAATACCCATTCATTCTACACTCTATCAATTTAATCACATTTCAGACAAAATATAATAAATCCTTATTCCCCAACTAAGCGGTATATTATGTACATAATTAATTAGTGTGATCTATTTACTAGTAATTTCTCAAATTTTTCATCTTGACGGCCGGCATAGTCCAGTGGTAAAGCATTGGACTGCCATTCCGAAGGTCGCGGGTTCGAACCCGGCATGCGCAAATAAATTTTATTTGATTAATTTGTGTTATTTCACAATTAATTAATTAAAATAATATATAGTATATTTGCGGCACGTTCCAGAGTGGAAGATACTACCAGTATCGCCCTGGTGTAAGACCACCATTCAGAATTGAAACGTTGCTCCAAATGGCTTTAGCCGTGTTTAGTGACTAGATCTGAATAGCCAGGTACTTCCCCACCTTCCTCTTTCCCTTCCCCACTTACCTTCAGCCTCACAACATTCCCCAATTGGGGATGCCATAGTCTCACTGGCTCCAGACGGGAGCAGTTGGGACTCTTGTGAGGTATTCACTATAAAAAAAAAAAATAAAAAAAAATCTTCTTATAATTCTCTAACTTTTACATCCTCTCTTTGCAACCCAAACTAGTTATAAATCATTTTTCTTATTATTGTTTTTTATATTATAGTAATATATAGATTCTATGTCCGCAAACTGTAAAATTCACCCGCCATAACAGTGTCATCCCTAGCATGGAGGGTGAAATATTACAAAAAACCACATAATTTCATTTTCTTAATTTATAATAAAGAAATTTCTTTATCTATTTTATATATTATGGCTTCTTGTCAAATGAGAAAGAACGTTTTGTTCTTGGTACTAGCTGAAGTTTCGGCGTTGCCCGGGCTTTACATAGATTTTTTCGAAATCAGATGATGTAGAAAGCAAAATATAAATACTAATGTACACATTCAGTCGTGCGCGGTGAATTCAAACGGTTTCTCTACATTTTGGGAACGTTGACGTAGAAGTATTATTTAATCAATTATTTTACAAATATAACATATTAGATAGAATGAACTGCAGTAGGTTCCAACATTTAGTAATTTATATTAGATAAAATGAATTGCAGTAGGTACCAACATTTATTAATTTGTTATACCTAAATTACACACAAGATACATTTTAAAAGTTAAATGCTCTACTTGCAATTTCCGTCACGAGCCGCTTCTGGTAGACAGTAATTATCCACTTGTTTTGAACGTCAATTGTGTTTTTCATCAAGAAGTATTGAATTCTGCTTTAACCCCTATATCTCTATATTGTACGTTCACGAAGTTCGATTATCGATATATTCACTGTTTTTAATATATTTCAATGTTTTTGAAAGCAGACAAAAGACTCGGTCCAACTTAAGTATTATAATAAACATTTCACATGTCTGTGCAGCTAGAAATGTAAAAAAATTGAATTTGGAATATTTTTTACATTGGTATCGAGGACATGGTTACTTGGGTCAATTACATTACTTGCCATCATAGGGTCGATATTACTTGTAAGATTCTCAAATAGTGTGCGAAGCTATGCTTTGTTTTTAATATTACTCGACTTAATTTTTTTCTCTATTTTACATAATTTGAACTGATAAAATATGATGAACGAGTGAGTAAATGAATGACGCATTAGGATGACCGAGTTTTCTATTCCGGGTGATATTTTAGGAGTTTTAAAACATTTATCATATTCAACGTCAGCGCTTACAGCCCTGGTCTAACACGTATGATTTAATTCATCATGGCTGTCATAACCTTAAATTTCCGGTTCACCATTTAAATCTTTGGTCAAACACGTCCGAATAATTATATTTATCATAAGTTTCATCGCACTCCATGCCCAGATATATATTTAAAGCTTTGACCTTTAACGTTTAACTCAATTCATGATAAATTTATTCCTACTCAATGTCCAGTTACTGAATAAAGCTGTGACCAAATACGTCTGAATAAATTGTGTAAAAGTGTTCACCTTTCTCAACGTGCCTTATCTGAAACGTTTAAACAATAAAAGAGTCTTATTTATTTTTGGATTGACATAATGATTAGAACCTATAACTGTAATATTTAATCGTCCAAGACGATATAAGCGACTCTTAAACGAAAATTTGAAACAGAAAAACCGGGAAAAGATTCGGTTGCGTCTAGGGATTAAACCTAAGACCTCAGCCATGACCACTGAGCTAATACGATCCTATCCCATTCGGTCATATTTAACTATATAATTCGACTTAGAACTGCCAACATCATCTTCATTTTCTCAACGCATATTTTAATTGGCTGTTATCGTTATATATGATTGAAAGATTCTAACTGAGATCTAGACAGTTTCTTCGATAAATATATCGTCACCTTAAAGCAATAGTGGGATATCTTGAAAAATGCTGTTCTGAGATAATAGGACTTTTAGGTTTGCATGAGCTCTAGCAGCATCAAATTAACTAATCTTGCAGATTAATGATATAGTATAAGAGAGGTAATTTATTTAACATCAACACAAAATTGTTATAATAGAAAAATAATTAATTTTTTCATACTAATTTTGACAAAGTATACGTAAATCTGGAAATATCTCACTGTTGAGTGGAGTGTTTGGTAATCATCTCAAATTATCTCAGTGTAGCATAGCAATAATATTACGAGTTTAGATGGATAAATGAATTAATAATTGTTCCTCGGGAGATTTTTTCAATGTGTACGACTGTTTCAGGCTAATAATTGCTTTAAATAATTAATAATTGCTTAAAATAATTAATAATTCTTATTTCTGCATGTTTTTCCATGATGTTTATAATCATAAATACATTTTCAACAGTACACACCCACTCACTCCTATAGTTTGTCAATACGACGATAGTAAGGTGGAATAAAAATGAAAAAAATATATATTTGTGCTTATAAATTTATTTATGAGAAGCGTTATATAATGTATGTAACAAAAATAACAGAAAAACCTTAAGGATAAAAGTATGTAACAAAATTAACAGAAAACCAAGAATAAAAAGTAGGTATGTATCAAAAATAACAGAAAACCTTTAGAATAAAAAGTATGTAATTTTTTTTACAGAAAACTTTAAGAACAAAAAAATAAAACAAATATGTGTTGATTCCCTGGAAACCTACAATGAACCTTCATCGTTATTTTCTTCTTGTACATCGCAGTCTGTATTAGCAGTATTAATTAATTTAAAACAAATTATGAGGTTTTTTTGGTATAACACCACTTTGGCAAACAAATAAGAAATCACGATTTATATTCGGTGGAATTGTAGGTGGAACTGTATAAGCTGGTCCTAGAATTATACTATTCTCATTCCGAACATTCTTTAGTCGCTCTCTCACATTAATGCTCTGATTAAATGGATCCTCGGTGTAGGTGCTTTTGTATTTGATAACTAACGATTCGTCTTTAGTGATCTGTAAAATCTTAACTTTATTCCAAATACATTTATTTTTGTCTATGTTTATTTGAGAAATTTTTTCCAGTCTTCTCACATACCTTCTTCCAGTCAATGAAGTCCGTTGTTTCCATTTCTGTTAACTTATAACGAGGTTCATTCTTCTTGGAACACTTTATGATCATCGCTAACTCCGTTGGAATAAATACTAGGCCTTGTTTTAAAACCCTGACCTTTTCTCTGTCGATGCAATAATGAATGGAGTCTCCTTTGTTCTCTGAGTGCCCAACAATTAGGTATATATGGGTAATGATTTGAATATCAAGTGTTCATAGTGCATGCATGTACATAGAAAATAAATAAAATTGTTTTTATTCTGTGCCACACAGTTATCAGAATAAAAGATCACTTCCCGTTTCCCTTGGCAAAGGTCTTTTAAAAATGTGTACACGCAGGTAGATATTTCAATTGCGCATCTTTTAGCTACACCCTCATGCCGCATGTAACAATGGCCCTGACGTATTTGGTATTGTAAATACAGAAGTTATAACGTTTAACTTGCTCTTATAAAAAAATAGATATATTGCCATTTGGCAACGGTATAACAGCTTGAAAGTCATAAATAGCAACTACAGTATCATCAGTGGTCTTGGTAATGTTTTTATCTTTTTCTTGTCGAGATAGCTTTACATTCTGAATGTGTTCAGAATATTATTATTTTTTCTAATATCTCATTTGCAGTACTATAGTTGTATTATACACAAAATCCACAAAGGTTCTTTTTTGGTTAAAAAAAATATATATTGAATTTGGTATTGAATTGTATGTAGAGTGTGTAACAGAGATTACCTACCGAGACACACTTCTATTTGTACAAATTGTACATCTTTTGGATATTTGGAGATCCGAGATGATCCTGCACGATAATAGTGCGATTCCACTCTACTAAAGCTGTTGATGTGATTCATAACACCATCAACTAAATCATCCTTTTTGCAGGAAGCTGTCTGTTTTCTTTTTTAATGCAGTGCTTATGGTATTATTGCTTATATCTAAGGTTGCCATAAAAAAATCTTACACATACGTATGTTATGTCCATCTCTCTCAAAATAATAACGACTATTAGCTAGGATTCATGGAATCATAAATATTAAAATATTTTAATCGATCAACTTCCAAAAAAGATTCAGAACATTTGTATTTCCAATTAGTACACAGTACAGGCTTTATTTGTTTTGCTCTGCGTATTTTTCCTGACTTTGCTACATACTCCTGACCAGTATTCACCTTCAGTTTATTTATGTTTCTCTTCCAAAATCACCCAACTTGTTGAAAACTATAGAGCTACAATGAGACAATAAATTTATTTCAGTATTTTAAACGACCTTTTGAAAGCAACAGTGGGACAACATCAATATCTCAGTGTTGCTCTAAGTGACCGAACATTTCAATACTGAGATTTTACTTGTAACACTGGCAATTTTTTTTTTACAAAATATCCCAGTAATGCATCATGTAGAGCTCAAAATTTTACATCGAACTGCATACTTATCTCAAAAGTGTATTTTTCGAAGATATCCCACTATTGCTTTAAGGTGACGATATCATGTTCTTAATGTGCGACATCTATTGACTTTTCTGCAAGTAATCAGTATTTATTGTGAATATGGAATATGTGTGTATAGCGTGAATTGTTATTTATTTTTGGAATAACTTATGAGTAAAACCACAAATATTGTAATAATAAATTATTTCAGACATTATAATCATACTGAGATCCAGAGGTTCAATTCCAATATAAAATTGTCAAAAATCAAGTTTCAAATTTTCTTCAATGATTTAATATTGTATGTAAAATAAGAGTATAATTTAAGATGTGAAATACGTCACATTCCAAAATGAATGGTTGGTGGAGTGGGTTCATTTCTATAGCCTTGCTTTCGTGAAAAAATCACTTCAATAAAGCTCAGCATAGTTGACGTCAAATCAATTGATTGGGGTTCGACTCCCGGCGGTGACAAAATTTGTACATTTTTACGTAATATTTTATTCACTATTGTTTGTTTTGTTGATCACCGATCTGTGCTAGTGAAACCTGATTTTCGTCCTGGGCGATAAACGTAAATTTTATGTTGCTGTTACCAAACACGTATGGCACTAGAAGTTTTGTAAAAGAGTTTGGCTTCACAAGTTTCATGTAGTACAACAGTACGATACAAATCGTAAAAGTTTTCATCAATAGTAATCAACGTTTATGTAGTTTAGGGTTTACAGTTACTGACAAAGTAAGAAGTTAAGTATCACAAATTTTAATACTTTCGATGTCTATTTTTATTTTTTAAGTTTATTCAGTGATGAAAATCTTTCGTTTTTTTTCATAATATTGGTGTACACTAAAATTAATTGTCCTTATTGATGGTGAACAATATTATTGTTACTTACACAGTATAGCATAATATTTAAAATCTCACATTATAAGTAGTAAACAAATAGTTTAATGCAGATCAAATGTTATTCGATGGTTACATAAAAGCGTTATCTTCAAGATATTATTTTATCTTCCAAATAATTTTTTTTATATTGTAATTGTTCTTCTTAAAACCTATGGCCCATTTTTACCCAGTACTACTACTAGCATCTCCCTTGCTATCCTACTCTCCTGATCGGCCAGCTTGTTTTCCATGTACCATACACAAATATACATTTCCATACTTTTATCCCCAACGCTGCTTTTTGTATTACCTCTTGTGTATTTCTTCAGTTCTTAAAGCAATCTCAGAAATAGTTCTCGTCCAGAGTCTAGACTAACTGACAATGGAAGAGCTGAAAATAACTTAACTAACAATAACAACGTAATCTGGAGTGAAATCTCCATGACTTTGTTAAGTCCGGTAATAGTTGCCAAGTATTATTATTTGCTTCGTGTTTCGACTGTAAATATGGTGGGAATGGTTCATTCGGTAAGCGCTAATATCCACCCTGACTCCAAAGGATTATGGCAGCTTCCAGAAGGGCATTGTCACCCAACGAAGGACTTAATCGCTGTATGAAATACTCCTTGCAAGGAGATTTAAATAGGGGCCAATTAACACTTTGCGATGCTACTTAGGTAATTTTAAGTGAAACTTTCGGAAATTTCAAATATGTTTTGATCATTCATATTAAAAATTACCTAATGTTTTCAGGAAGGGTGAACATTGGAAATAGTAGAAATATTCTGCTGATATTAAACCATTATTCAATTAGTAGTTGATTGAAAACACGAAGCGAACGTAATCATTTGTTAATGTGTTTGTTGAGTGCGCAAGTTTATGAAATAATGTTAGGCATTTAAGCGGCAAAAAAAGATATTGAAAGTAAATTTTACAATTACAAAAATCCCTAGCGCATTTTGGAGTACTAATTAATTAATTGTTAAAACTGAATAATTAACATTAAACCAGCTATTAGCGTTTAATATTTTTCCTCGAAAATCAAATAAAGACGGAAATAAACACCCAATTCCAATCAAATCTATTAGTTTTCTTTCAAATTTTATATTAAAGAAAGTTTATGAGGTTTTGTCTTTATCATTAAAAATAAAATGCAACGAAATATAACGAAAACCACTCTATTAAAAAACACATTATATATTTTTTTCCTATAATAAAGCACTATTTTGTTGCTTTCAAAAGCAATAAAATTGAGGCGCATAATTTACTCTTCTTGCGCATATAAAATCCCTTTGATTTATAGTTCCTGGGCTAAAAAATTTATTTCTTATCCATTCGTAAAAACTCATGAAAACTGTTTTCTATCGAACAATGTTTGTTGGCAGAGTTCAATGTATTGATCCCAATATAAGTGTGATGGAACGTTTGGAAATGCTGTGAAAGTATTATTTCGAAAGTATTCGAAGTGGATTAATTTTCACACAATGATTTGAAAATATTGGTATATCGAAGAAACATCATTATTCAACTTTCAACACAAATAATATTTTTAAGGTTAAAGCGATTTTATAAAAAAATTCTCTCCTTGCGTTTTGTAAGTATGTGCACTGTAATTAAACTATTTTCGTTCACAAATAGAGAGTAACAAATCTTTTAAGAAAATTTCACTAGAAGGAGTTGAAAAGCGAGAAAAAATCGTCCAACATGTGTCACCATAAATAATATTAATAGAAGTTATTTGGATTACTCCTGTCCATTTAAAAAAACATATATCAATACTTCCACCTTTTATGTTTAAACCATAATATTTTTTATTATATGGTTTTAATTTGTCTCCCGAAAACGCACAAAATCTATGGAAGTGACCCGTGACGTCACCAGTAACCAGTCTCAAAAAGCCTATGTTTTTTTTAACCAGCGCTGTATTTTGTATTGGAGTCGGGACGTTTTTCCTTAAAAAAATTAGCCGCTTTAACATTGAAGAACACTGGGCAATGTGTTAGCATCTAGTCACTAATATCGTCGTATTGGACTAATCTGCGAACACACGTATTGCGATAAACAATTCACAGGTATTTTAAATCCTGCATAATGATCTAAAATACCCACAAGAGAAGAGATGTTCAAATTCCCCACAAGTAACATTACCTCCAAAACCTAAAAAAATTCTATTGAAATATTTTTTTATTTTTTATTATCAAGTCATTTGCGGAGTTCTTCTTTTTTTCAGGCAATAAAAATAGACGTTTGAATTGATAATTTGCTGCCAATGAAAACGTAATATAGCTCGTTATCACAATTATTTTTCAATATGGTTGGTGTGTTTCTTCAAGACCCTTATTGCTTAGGACCGAAGTCAGGCAAGGGGGTAATATGTCTCCTACTCTACTTAATGTTTACATAAACGATCTTCTACAAGAGCTCAACGATTCACGAATTGGTTGGCAGATAACATGGTGCTACTGGCACCTTCGATTAAAGCGATCAGAAGACTTGTAAAAATATGCGAAGAGTGCGCAAACTCACATAACAAAATTCCAAAAAGTCAGCCAACGTCTTTTTCAAACATAGCAAGGAGCCACTAAATGTTCTACCAATCGGTCTAGAAAGAAATGAACTGCTTGTGGCCTCACAGGTTAAACATTTGGGACATATCCTTATTTAAAACATAAAGGAAATAGAAGATATGGAACAACAAAGGAGAGCAATCAGCATAAGGGCCGAAATGCACTCAAGGCGGTTCTATCACCGTAGCGAAAATGTTAGAAAATTTCTCTTTAAGATGTACTGCACGTGTGTATAGATACGTCAGAACTGTGGACACAATATCCAGTAGCGTAATGGGACAAACTGAGGGTGTGCTACAACAACGTATGCAGGCAACTTAGGCAACTACCAAGGATCTGCAGTGCCTCCACGATGTTCACATAAGGGAGGGTGCACTCATTCCCCGCCTTACTTCGCCACCAACTAGCCAACGTCATCGTCATGCTTCCGAGTGGCTCAGCTCTCCACTTAATGAGCGATGAACTTTAAATTACCTTTTTCATTTAATGCTTTTTTATGTTAACATTTGGAATCTATTATGTTTTTTTTCATCTTATTTTTATTTCTTATTGTTTTAATTTCTCTTTTGTATATATATCATGTAATGTGGCAGACTGTGATTGCACTACCCTATTATTCCTACTAGATTATAAACTTAATTAAATAAATATTCTTGAATCAGAAGATGAGTTAGAAAAAGAAATAATGATAAAAATAAAATTTAAATTGCAATCAATTTCAAAGTGCTACGAGGTCATGGGATATTATTATTGTTGGATTTGTGAAGCTGAAAGTTTATATAAAGAACAAACTGGAATAAAAAAACATCATAAATAAGATTTTTTTGTTATCATGCATTCAGAATCAGCGTCTATTGATCTATATATTATATATATTGCAAAGCCATAATATTTTGATTATCTTATTCCGCTTTTGAAAAGCTCTAGTCAAATGCAAATAATTTCTTTTTTTATAAATTTGAGATTAACCGTGCCACCTGAAAATGTCGTCACAGCTCAAAATTTTTTGTGTTTTTTTTCTTGTATTACAGGGTCGATGATTACACATATTGAAAATAAATTTTAAATATCACTCCCACCTACTGCGAATTTACCTGCAGTTATTGCAACACTAATTCAAAATAAAGCAATTTTAACTCCGTTACTGCACTCGTACCAGTCATGTAGGTTTCAAAGTAAATTAATTGAAAACTTTAATACCGAAACAGTAAAGTATGTATTGGTGTTCTTGATGAGAGTCCTCAGATTGAGATCGGAGACAGACAAAAAGATCTGACATCAGAGGTCATCAAACGGAAGCTGTACATTGTACAAGGTGTATTAAGGTTTTTACGGACAGAATACTGACGTACCAAAGGAAGAATTATCTTCGACACTGTGCCTTTTTCCGATAAGACGAGAGTTTTTCGGATATATAAAACATTAAACATTATTTTGCAGTACCTACTTCTCAAACGCTGCCGTAATCACAAATCACCATCCTCCGATGAAAATATTGAGATATTACGCCTATGCTGAATGTTACCTGCGTGGGTATAAATTTAAAGCGATTTAACTGCCTTAAATATTCCGAATTGAGATACGAGTAGGTAAAGAATATTTTATGTGCGCTCAGATAAAATGCTAAGGTTATGCTCACGGAGTATGAATTTCATTTTTCGAAAAAGGTAATATTCCTTATGTAAAAATATCACTCCTCGCATTTTTGAATTATTAAAAAAGGAACATTTTTGTGGAAAATCTTTTATTCAAATCATTTCATTCGGTAGTAAATTGGAACATTATGGACCTTACAGCCGAAATTTCCACAGAATTACACCCAAACAGGATAAAACTTTTCTCTGAAAACATTATTCTCCCTTTTGCTTTGCGCTCTTCCCACGCCTTTGGAACTCGCGCGAAACGACTACAACATTGCACATTTCAAACTTAATTTAAATCGCTTCATTTTTACGAAGGGTCTTAAACAATGAAATATCGTTGGGCCTCTTGAAATGTTATTCCGGAGCGGCCCAATTGGGAACAGGCAGTAATGTTGCCGAAATAATGGAATAAGTAACCCCTTTACTTACAGCTATGAGTCATTTATAGTTTCCTTAATAATATTATACAATATGGCAGCGCGTCATCACTTCACCATTTCTGTGGCTATATAAATGATAAAACCAATGTCCTAAAATTAGTTGTACAGTCGGGAAACTGGGTGAATTTCACACAGAGAACCCAAAATAGCTTTAATTTTGATCTTAGCATTTTGATTTTCTTTTATTCAACAACACATTGAAACGTGACTCTAACGAATAAGAATGATTCTCATTCAGAATGTGGGTACTAATCAGATAAGAGATGTCAGGTTTATAAGAAAACACACAGAATTTAGGTACAAAGAGGAAGTTTATTCAAAACAACAACATGTAAGAGTTAAAAAATATCATGCGGAAATGTGTTCAATCACAAGGGCGGGTTTCATATTCCCTGGAACGTCTGCCGTTCCTGCCTAAACTGGACTCTATATTGGCTTATAATTCTTATAATCTTACGTAATAACGGAAAACTGTAGGCGATACAGGTGGAGCGAGCTGGTCAGCGACTAGAGCAGTTCTAGGCTGTTGGTGGCGTAAAAAACCTCTACCCATCCGGCTGGTGTGATGAAGATTGTTGACGGCATGAAGTAGTTTCCATAACTACACGTCTGGCTGATGTGATGAAGACTGTTGACGGCATGAAGTAGTTTCCATAACTACACGTCTGGCTGGTGTGATGAAGACTGTTGACGGCATGAAGTAGTTTCCATAACTACACGTCTGGCTGGTGTGATGAAGGCTAGGCTGTTATGACGACGAACTTCAACAGTCACTTAAACTAAAACGAGGAACTATCACTTCTGCAACGTAGACAAGCGCGCCAGGTTGTACGCTATTATGTTACGACCGTTCTGACTGTCCTCTACCGAGCGCAAATCCGCTGCTCTCTCTGAGCGATCCCATGGGTCATTTTCGTTCTAAACGTAGGCTAGAGATCTAGTCATATCTCTATTCTATGATTGGTTGTTCCGACAAAAAATTCCCTAAAATAACTCCAGAATCTTAAAGACATAAATGAAGCAGCCGTGCACAAAAATATGCGACGCGCGGCCTTGGTGTATCGGAAAGACCCGTGGTTGAATTTTCTCTATCAAATGTCTAAAATTAAGTAGGAATCTTAACAATAAAAAAATTTACGGTGCGCGGCCCGGTGTAAAGGAGGGACCTACTGTAAAATTTGCAGTAGCAGGCCAATAAAATCGATCTTCCCGCGGGGTTTATATTAATTATTTCTGATGAATGTATTACTATAATCGATTTTTTTCTAGAGATCCCTCGGGAAGTTAGTAATCATCATTTAATAGTTGAAAAATGTTTTATAAAAGTTTCAAACCGTTTTACATAAAATATTTTTATGGTAAGGTTAGAAACATTTGACATTTTAGTAATACTTTCATCAGAAATAATAAAAATGTGAACCCCCGTCATTAGAGTATTATATCGCCTTCCGCAACATGCGATCCGTATCACGCAGGAACAATGTAATTTTTAACTCCCGGCCCCAAGCGGTTTAGTTTTAACTTTTAGACATTGCATGGTAAGGAATGATGCATTTCTACATATTACACTATCTCCCTTAAGAGGACACTTAAAAATCCTGCCTATATGAGCCAATTAAAAAAGGGAGTTGAACTACCTGTGAGCCAAACAATGTAAACCTTTTTTTTTTTTTGGTTTTAGGCATTTCACCCTGAAAAGAGTGCTTTGTGCCGGTAACAGTTAAAGTGGATAAAAAAAATCGGTTAATCTATTGGGAGAATAATAAAACGAATTAAATATTGGACTTATTTGGATCGCTAAAACATATTAAATGTTGAATTCATTCAGGTTAATGAACTTACATAAAGCTGTATGAACACGAGAATTGTTAAGAGATAAAAGGTATGAAATGCTAAGGGGGGACTGGTGTGTGATTTTAATAAGCAGGCGGTATATGTTTTTGAAAGATGAATGGTTTTTACAGTTAAAGAAAACGTGGTCGAGGGTTTCCTCTTCCACACCGCACTGGCAGACCGGATCATCCAAAACTCTAATTCTAGCCAAGTGAGATGCAATTGAACAGTGACCAATTCTCATTCTCGAAATACATGAAATGAATCGTTTTGAAAGTTTTTTACCGTGAAACCATGGCTTTGCAGGGATATGGTTTTGAATTCCAGCATGGAAAGATCCAGTTCTTATTTTGGAGACTGCCTAATTTTTTTCCCAGGCACGAGTCATGTTGGATTTAAGAATCGGGAAGACATCGGAGATAGGAATTCTAAAATTTAGTGGGATAGTTCCGGAATCTGAACCAGATTTGGCGAGAGAATCGGCCATCTCATTACCCTCGATACCCAAATGGGCAGGGACCCAGGCCAATATCGTCTCAAACCCAGATTCACTTAGGGAATTGAGAAGATTTTTTATTTTACATATAATATTGTCTTCCGGATAACATAGAATATTTGACATAATTTTAGTTAGAGCACTTAGCGAATCAGTACATAGTAAGGCTCGATGAATGTTGAGAACCTGGATTTGATTTAGCGCTTGTTCAATTGCAAAGCATTCAGCTGTAAATATGGAAATTTCTTTCGGTAATTTATAAGTGAGATTGATGTTGAATTCTGGACTATATATCGATGCTCCACAACTTTTATTTTCAAATTTGGAACCATCTGTGTAAAGGATGGAAAATCCAGGGAATTTTGAAGCCACAATGCTTTTAAAACAGTCATCCACATTTTGAAATTTATTTGGGTAAGATAAAATATTCTTCCAAAAGTCTGATGTTATTGTGTTCGGCATAAAAGTGATTGCCTTAAATGGAATATTGTATATAGGGAGATTGGGAACTTCTTGAAGATATTGGAGGGAAGATGACAGAGAATTATAGAGATGAAAACTTTTAATTAGGAGAGGAAAACATTTTTTTTCTCTCAATCTTTTGTTAGAACTCAAATTAACACTTAACCGATTAAGACTTTGTTAAATAGGATGATGTGATAACGATAAAGCCTTGAAAATATATTTATTGGCAAGGAATTGCCTTCTGAAATATAATGGAGGCTCCCCACATTCTACCTGAAGCGCATTAATTGGAGAAGACTTCATAGCTCCAATAATCATTCTGAGGGATTTTGATTGAATTCTTTCCATTTTCTTATCTAAATATTTAGGGAGGGGGTCAAAAAGGAATGTGCCATAATCCAAGTGGCTCCGAACTAGGGAATTATACATTAATTTAAGAGTTGTGGGATGAGATCCCCACCATACTCTGGAAACTGCTCGCATCATATTAAGTCTCTTTTCAAACTTTGTAGAAATTATCTGAATGTGTGGAAGCCAGAATAATTTATGGTTCAAAAGAAGACCAAGGAATTTGATTTGAGTAGCGGTTTGTAGAGGCACATTATCAAAAGAGATTGAGAAGTGGGGATTTTTTTTTTTGCACGTGAAATAATGCAAGCCTTAATCAATTAGTTTACATAGTTTGGCTCACAGGCAGTTCAACTCCTTTTTTTCTATTGGCTCATATTGACAGGAAAGGGGAGTTGAACTACCTATGAGCCAAAATATGTAAACTAATTGCTTTACAATTAAAAAGTTTACATGGTTTGGCTCACTGGTAGTTCAACTCCCCTTTTCTCTATTGGTTCAGATAATATATTAATGGTGTTGTTTATTGCTGGTTGATGGTTGGCGATTCTTACAGCCACTCTCCGCAAAAGTTATGTTGGAATGCCACTTTGAGAGTTTAGCAAAATGGAAAATTTTACGAACAAAGAAATTCAAAACTATCTTTATGTGTTTTAGATGTTTTTTGATTCAAATGAGTAAAATAATGTATTATGATCGTATCTGAAAACAAACACATTGATTTATCTCTGTATACCACTGAAATGTCTAAATTAGAGTTAATTATCTCCGGAAGACGTACAGTAAAGTCAGAGGCGTAACGTGGTGGACCCAATTTGCCCAACAAACAATTAAAACGTAAACACCGCGGCTAACGAAATAACCCCGACAGGGCTATCCCAGAATTACCACAATTTTCGTTTAAAATATTCCAAGAGATGAAAGAGTCCTACCAAGAGCTTTGTGCTGCAGTTCATTGTTCTATTCATTTCTTACGCTTATTCATTAATTTTCAACGAATTGTTATTTGATTAGAGTGTTTTTTTCCAGTTTTGAGTGATATTTTTTTTATATATTGCCGGTAACCCGGACGTTTATTAACATCAGTGATTATTTACAAATCATGTGCGCTACCCGATTCACTAGACCAAGGCTGCCCAACCTTTTTAACAGTTGGGCGAAATTGATGATTTTGAATCACTGGCGGGCCACTGAATACCTGACGGTTCCTATTTCCATGGGGGGGGGGGTTGTTACGGAACTTCGCAGAGAAAAAATTCCGCGCACCCAAAAACATCATATGTGATTCCCCACAACAATTTTTCGAATTCCATGGGAGGAGGGGGGGTGGCTACAAGATTCCTTTTCGGACGCAAAAAATATTATACCAAAAACCGGTGTATTTTTGTTTAAAAAGTAAGTTCAACGGGTTAGATTTTTTCGTCGCTGATTCTCGTTCTGAGTAGCCTAAATAGCGAATTGGCGGGTTTTTTGAAAATGGTTCACGCGGGCCACTTATAATTCGTTCGCGGGCCACATTGTGGCCCGCGGGCCTGGGGTTGGGCAGCCTTGCACTAGACAATATCTGTTCTGAGCTGGGTAGCAGTATCATTACATATGTTTTGTAAACAAATCAGGGCTTAATAAAAAATACATAAAATAAACTAGATATAAAATAGAACATACATATATAAAAACAAACAGTTTGATAATGCCTTCAGAGGGCGAAACAGCTGTCACGCGTAATAATAATTACACAGCAGAACTTGTTTAAAAATAAACTGTTTTTATAAACCCAATAACAATATTATTGAATATATAAAAAATAAAATGGAGTTCTACAAATTAAACTTAATAACAATAAATATAAAAATAATTGAACAATCTTTTGTGTGAGAGTTCTTTTTGAAATGGAGTAGCCCATAAAAAACCTATCATATGGATATAGTAAAGTTGTGTTTAAAAATAAAAATAAGTAAGAAAAATACTTTGGCAATTGCATTTAAAACAATAGAAATAGTATAATAGTCTATGTATGCGTAAAAAATAAAATAATTATTTATTTATTTTATTTATTATTTAAGTTTTAATCCAGCAGGACTGGGAGGATAGTGCAATCCCAGTCTGCCATATTACATGAAATAAAACAAGGAAACAATAAAATTAAGGTAAAAAAAACAAATTATAAAAATTGAAATATGATAAAACAAAGAGAAATAAAAAAAAATAATATTAGTATATTAATATTGAAAGTATAAATTAAATGATTGTCTTTTTGGGTGTAATATTATTTTTATTTAATTTTTTTAATGTGAAACCGCGCGAGAGTCGCAACTGCTCCCATCCGTCTGGAGCCAGTGAGACTATGGAATTCCCAATTGGGGTATGTTGTGAGGCTGAAAGTAATGGGGAAAAGATGGGGATGAGGAAGGTGGAGAAGTACCTTAATATTCAGACCGGATCACCAAACACGGCCAAAAGCCATTTAAAGTAACGTTTCAATTTAAACAAAGTTATTTCTGTTGTATTTCATCAAAAATATGTTAATAAATATAATGTAGGTAGTCCACTATATTGTGCTCACGTATATTTTTCTTTTCAATAAAAAATATGCAACCATACAATAATCAAATCGGAATAATTAAATTACAAATAATATTCAAGTTCGTTGCAGTTAAATCTACTATTTATTTAGTGTTGTTCTCGAAAATGAGAAAAATAAACTGATATTTGTAATGAAAAAGGTATGCAAATGCCTACAGAAAATATCAAGCATAAATAAATTACTAGTACTTTGGTCAATTATTTTTTTTGTTTATTTCTGATTATGCAGTCATGTTATATAAAGTCAATATAAATTAAAAATAATACTTCTCGGTAATGAGTAGTATTCTGAGACTGAGAAAGTACTGCAGGCCTTAAAGTTTATCTTTCCGTATTCGGGAGATAATTATATCGTTTCCTCGCCCCTTTTGGCGGTGACGTTTTTAATTAAGAAGAATTTAAAAGGTAAACTAGGTGCATTTTCAAAAAATGGACGGGCTTTCACAGCGTTTCTTTATATGAAGCAGAAACTGTACATGTGACATTACATTATGGTTTAAAATAAAAAAATAACTTGGTAATCACCAATTTTATTATTTATACTTGATGTTGACCGGGTGTGGTTACATTCGTACAATTTGTAGCGAAACTCGGTAGGCATTAGGTATAAAAATCCGGTAGGCATTAGGCATAAAAACCCGGCAGGCATTAGGTATAAAAACCTAGTGGGCATTAGGTATAAAAATCCGGTAGGCATTAGGCATAAAAACCCGGCAGGCATTAGGTATAAAAACCTAGTGGGCATTAGGTATAAAAACCCGGTAGGCATTAGGTATAAAAATCCGGTAGGCATTAGGTATAAAAAATGTAAGTGGTGTTTACTAAGTTATTGTTTTATTTTAAAGAATTATTATTGTTAAAATTAAGTAAAGACCCAAACCAGATGTTGAACATGAGTTTGGTTGTTATTCAAACAGTTTGTATTTTTAATTTTATTTTTAAGGACAGATGGCACTTTGTCGTTTTTCTCCCTCCAACAGACTGAAAGTGATAAAACGCCTAGTAACGCCATGATCATCCTCTTCTGCATCTTTACTTCTCAAGAAACAACATCTCAGTCCATTTTAGAGTAAACTTTAATAAATATACAATTATCGAGATTCAAAAATCAAGAAAATTTTCTATTAAATCTTATTTTTCTGTCTGATGTTTTCAATGTGAAAAACGCACAAATACCTAGACTTAACTGCTCCTAGCCAATGGGACAGTATCATCTCTGATTATTGTAAGGCTGAAGGTAGTGGGGAGAGGAAGGAGTTGGAACAAAGGAATACTTTAAATCTGATAGCTAGCAGACATTTCGATTCTTAACGATGATATCTGTGCTAGGGCCATACTGATACTTTATTCTACTCTAACTGTAAACGTAGTACCGGCTTTTGCATATTTAATATTTCATGGATGATGTCGTCAATAGTTTTTGAATTATTATACCGTGTTGGGCTTCCTTCTTCTTTAGACAACAATTTGGATAGTTTACAGTAAATATATAATGGCAAGAAGTCAGGAACAACTGCTCCGATGATGAACACTGTAATGCTGTCCGAAAATTCAAAGAGGAAAGGTCATCACGGCATAATAACCTAAAAAATAATCATGAAATACTTTTGGCCATTAAAATCTAAAATCATATCATACCATGTGCGTTTTCCATCAAAATTCAGTTATAATATTTATTCATTATTTGGTGATTATTGCAACTTTGGTTTTAATTCCTAATGCGTTTTATGTTTGTTTGTTTAAATACATTTTACCGATAGTTAACAATGTACACCACTGTATAAAAAGGAGCTTAAAAAATAAAAGTACTCAAATATTAATCAAAACCAAAAAAAATTAATCCGAACAGATAACAATATGTTTGCGAAACCTGACTTACCTGAAGTAAAACAATTATATGCGTGTGTACTATTAAATCACACACATACTAAACAAATCATATAAAAATTCTACACAAACAAATAGAACGATCAGAATTGTGTATTCACATAACGCAACCCTTAAGGAGTTTTGGAGAAAAGACAGTACTGTGTTAGACCAAAATATATAAGTATTTTATTTTCATTCTAAAATTTTGAGATAGGTATAAAAAAATAATTTGTCACTGTTTTTGTATGGGATAAAAACTGTGGTTGGTACGTACCCATTAACACTGCCTGTGTTGTCTTTTGAACCACTAGAGTCGACATGCTCAGAAAGCTATTATCAGATAGATGACTGACTGTAGTAGGTAAGTACCCATCACCACTGCTTGTGTTGTCTTTTGACACAAATGCTATTATCAGATATATGACCAAAAGATATTTTTCACAAATTGTCCTTTAGTGTCTCAGCAAAGGATATAATATTTTAGATATTTGTGTTATCCACCAACAATGATCCTCCATTGGTCGTGCTTTTATATTAATTTAAACCGTCCTCAGAAAGTTGGTAACAGTCGGCCATCTTCGCCTGCTTTGAGCATTAGACTTTATCATCTCCCTACTTTAGGTAAAATGTCTTTATCAAAGTTCCTACACACAAAAATGTGTTTATGTCATCGCATTAAACTTAAAGCGTCCGTAATAAGCTTCTTCCAAAAGAAGGCTCCGGGATTTTATGTTTTTAAGAATTTATTATTCCCTACATTTATTTCACACTTATTTAAAGTTTAGAAAGAAAGGGACTCGGAATAAGGTCGTGGAACTTAATAAAAAATAATGATGATTAAAATAAAGAGTTTCTTAAATGTTTTAAAGCCCTTTAAAAAGTTTTATTTGTGCTTTATTTAAGAAAACTCATTGCGTTGGTTAAACTTAATATTATTTATAATATTTTTTATTATTTAAAGCATATTTAAGCATTTTTGTTTAGATTATTAATTAAACTTTATGTTTAATATACAAAAATCAAGTTACCTACTTAAAATCAATAAACGTCAATCGTTTATATCTGCGATTTAAAAGCTCTATTTTAAGAACATTAAGCATTTTTTGACAATATTTCTGTTTTAAATCTAATCAATCTTATCTTCAATTCGCAAAAATATAAATATGTATGTTGAAAAATAAATAATCAATAATTGAAAATGCATTTAACCGTTTATTAAAAAATAACAAAACGTTTTGATAATATTTGCCAGATATGCCAAAAATGTAAACAAGGCTAAAATATATACTTCTTAAATTTAATAAAAATGCTTTAACTCTATGCTATTCATTAAAAGCTTTGTATTTTATTAACAGAAAGCATTTTTCATAACTCTTAACTTTTTCTGTGTTTGATTTATTTTAATTTATAAGCAATGAGCAATATCAGTGGTGTACAATATTATGGCTCCATTTGCCTGTACATGTTCTGCTCAAGTTACTTGAACGAAGTATAAGCGTGCCATCATTGTACGCGTCGTTTTAATTACCTCTCCTATTTGTTGGACGACCGGAGAGTTTGAATAGCAGGCGAACCTCTGTATCCTGTGAGGAAGCGAAGTGTCTCGTAAACCAGCCGGCAAAGTTCCCAAGCTTTAAGGTAATTTCTCTGCCACCATTCGTTGTCACGACTGCCGTATAATCCGCCCACAGCGGATCTTCTGTAGGGCGAAGGGCACACCCCGAAGAAAGCCTGGATTTCAGGCGTAATGCGGCCTGCTATCCGGGATCGATACCAAAGATCTGGTGCCCAACGTGGCGCTTGTAAACTATTGGTGGGTGCTATCTATCCTCAGTGTCTACCGCTAGAACCGGAGTTTGTACATGATGTTTCTACCTGGCGCGGGCGCGGCACTTCTGTAGGGCGAAGGGCACACCCCGAAGGAAGCCTGGATTTCAGGCGTAATGCGGCCTGCTATCCGGGATTGATACCAAAGATCTGGTGTCCAACGTGGCGCTTGTAAACTATTAGTGAGTGCTATGTATTCTCAATGTTTACCGCTAGAACCGGGATTTGTACATGATGTTTCTACCAGGTGCGGCGCTTTTATTCAGTGCTTTTTAATGCTGTCATAATGTAATAATAAATAATACTATAATAATAAATACAAAGATTTACCAACAGTAAATATTTTAATTAATAAAACAAATTAAAATACCACAATATCAAAATAAACTGACGGCATCCGTGGTCGAGGGTTTAGGCTATTGACTACTAATTCAGAAGTCGCGGGGCAAAATCCCAGCGTGCACAAGTTCATTTTATTTAATTAATTTGTGTTGGCTCACAATCAAATAATTAAAATAATAAAGAGTATTCTTTCTGCACGCTCCAGATTAGAAGGTACTCTCAGTATCGCCCCGGTGATAGACCACCAATCAAAATCGAAACCTTACTTTTAATTACATTGTTGACCAGATTTGAATAGCCCGGTACTTCTAAACCTTCCACTTCCACTAACTCGTTTCCATTCCTTATTCCCGTCATCCTTGCGACATGCCTTAAATTAGGCTGACATATTATTACTAGCTCGGACAGTGGGGGTTTGTGTGTGCTTATAAAATTTTAAAAAGTTATTTTTTTCTTTGTTTAAAAAACAATGAATTTACCGCTTTACTAAAAATCATTTGGGATACATTAGTAACAAAACTTGCGTTTGTTTTATATTGTGTAGCAGAATTCGCACAAATACCATTTCCAAACGTCATTATTCAATGAACAGCTTCATCAAGTTAGGTTCTCTA
This sequence comes from Hesperophylax consimilis, assembly GCF_061612785.1. NCBI lineage: Eukaryota > Metazoa > Arthropoda > Insecta > Trichoptera > Limnephilidae > Hesperophylax > Hesperophylax consimilis. The sequence goes on along the minus strand of NC_142841.1, from coordinate 1,130,779 downwards.
TAGTCCATTGTGTAACAAAGTTCAACTGAATCTCAATCCGTCAAACAAGATCGATCGTTGAGCTGTAATAAATTATCGTGAAATGATATTTTCCATCAGTCTGCATAGTAAAATAAAAACTCCCGACAGTATTAACATTATTATAATTTTCAGCCGGGACGATAAATCAAGCTACAAGCCTTACATAGGTTAGACTCTCAATTAGAAGAATTCAGTAAGAATTTTAGACATATTAACATTTACATATTGAGGGATATCAAGATTGATGTAGTATGAATTTAACTAAGTGTATCGTTTTTCCGGCGTTGATTGAAATATTTTCCTTTGAAAATTGTTATCTAATAACTATTTTAGTCCTTCATGATAGAGAAAATCAATCTGGCCTGGTATGGGTACCGCCGCCCGGAGAATCATTCAATGGATTACCAACACCAATGCCGTAGGTCACACCGAGTGGTTGGCTATAGTTGGCGACTTAGTAGGGGTACCCGGGTTTATGAGGTAAGGTTTGTTCAGACCTTAGCGGGCCGGATGGGGGGAGGGCGGTTGAGGGAGACCATTTGACCACTCAACCGATCGTCTTGCACCGCAGTGGGAGGGTTAGATTCATACGTCCGTCACTCCTGGACACACTGAACCCCAGATTCCTACCAACCCCTCACACATTTTTCCTTCCCAGAACTTCATCTCTTCCTTTCCTTTCAAATACCCTCGTCAAAGCATCCCCAAAGATGACAGGGGCCCTGAGAATTTTTTTCTCAGGACCTCCTGTGTGAAGTAAATAAACCATAAGACAATAGAGTTTACAGTAAACAGATAGTTTACATAAAATACAGTTTGAGTATTAAAGTTTTTAATTGATCTTTATTGATTGCATTTACAATGGTAATGTGCTGTAACTGTCTCACTTGTACCTCTTATGGCGCAGTTTATATCAGTTTATACATAATTTATAATTACCGGCTTGCAAACTAACAGTTTATCTTACCATCAAATTATAATAAAATTGTTGATGTTTGATCTTTATTAAGTTGGAAAATAAGCAAATCAGACATTTCTGTGTTACGTCTTCTAGAATTCAATCGAATGGATATATAATGTCTTGATTAGTAGAATAAAGGAGATAAACCCACATCACCAAATCACCCTGGATAGTCAGAATAATAATTTGTACATCGAATGGCCAAATATTGAACATGTTTAATTATAATTCATTCCAATTATTATAAGCAAGTCGTTTGAAATATTCATACAAATTGAAAATATGTCCCGAGTAAAAATAAATGCCGCCTACGGGAATTGAACCTGCGCCTTCTGATGTCCGGTCAGGTGCTCTGAGACCACTGAGATACGTCGGCTTATTTCTATTTTATTCTATATGTATTAATACTTCAATCAACAATTACTGCCTATTATATTTTTTCACCTGTAAACAACAAACTTTATCCTTTTGTAAATTTGTATGAATATTTCAAGCGAGTAATTATTGCTTATAATAATTTTTTATCCTTTGTGCTATGTATAAAAAACAATGTCTTATAAACATTGGTTTATCATTAAAAAAATTTAAATAATTCACTCACTTTTATGTATACTTTGAACCATAATTTTAAAGCGACCTGGATAATTACCCGATTAATGCAATCATTATAACGGATTAATAATGCTTTCTGTTAGCACTTATATTTTTAAATTGGTTTTTAGCTTAAGCAAAAAGTTAAAAATTCAACGTGAAAAAGAATCAGTACTAAAGACGTTAGTATTCATTTTAATTAAGTGATAAATACCATCATATTAAAACCCTCTAATTGAGTGGTAATCAATAAATTGAATCTAGAGTTAGAAATGTCGCGCACTTTTTAATAGAGTTCTATTAAAAAGTGTGCGACACAAAACAATTATTAAATCGGATTTCCCATGAGACTAATGATTTTATATCACAATGAAAATTCTGTAACAGTTTTTATTATTCTATGGTAGCATGACACCGCTCGGAATAAAAATAATTTCCTCATGCGTTCAATCGGCCGAGTACATTTAGAGAGTAATATTGATGACCTATTTAAACTGAGTTTACCTTAACACTATGATTTAATATATCACGCTGGGCTTAAAGTAACAAGTAATCGCTTATCCATTATAATAATTGATGTGTTTGACATGCACGTTAAATCTGGCTTAATTTAGTTTTACTTAATACTAAAGGTTTCATAATACAACGCATTCTATGGGGGTGGAAGTTTTTAATGAGTTTTTAACACCATTGGGCTGCGTTGGAACACTTTATACAAATTGTTAGTTGAATATTGCGCTCTAGGATTTAATATAATGAACACAACTCTTTAGTACTTCTGTTTTGTTCCCCAAATTAACTATTCATTAAAAATCACAACAAAATAAAAAATATATATAAATGGCTTCCTCGTTACATGACTTTTGATAACTACTGTCACTGAGCAAAAAGTGTTTTCAATAATAACACAAAACAGGAAAAAAACGGAGCAACTGAAAATGTTGAGGGTGTGCTATACAATACAATAATTGCACTCATTCCCCGCCTTACTTCGACAACGACTAGTCAGCTTCTGGGACAGACACAGAAGTCAACCAACGGCTCAGCTCTCCATCAAATAAGCCATGGATGAAGATGATGCGGTGACCTCCCTGGTGGACGGTGCTTTAATGTCTAATATTACTTATTTATGCGAAGTTTTTATTTTATGTTATCACTGGGTACCTATCTATAATGTTTTATTATCAGAGTGAGACTATAATATATATAGTTGTCTCATATTATACGGAAGACTGGGATCGCACTAAACTCCCAGTCCTGCTGGATTAAAAACTTAAATAAAATAACGTTTAAATATGTTACCTGCAGAAATCAAAAAATGTACAAATATAAAAAGAAATTTTTTGTTGAAAAATTGGCTAGCTGAAAGAAATAGTTTGTACTAGACTCTAATACAAACTATTTCTAACTGCATACGCTTTAATTGTTTTTTGTTTTTATTTTTATTGTATTACACCTCTCATGATATGAATGTATACATTTGATATAATCTGTTTAAGTTAAAAGCACCCAATGATAAACTACTTTAAAGTAGTTTATTGGGACTTTTTGATTTTTGTATATTATTTTGATATTTAATAAAAAAAAATAAAAAAATAAAAAAAAATAAAAAAAAAAAAAATTAGGAAAAACGGTACTTGAAATTTTAAAAATATGATCCAATCTAGAAAAAACCTCCAATCGACTTAAAACAAGCCACGATCTAGTGTCTAATTGAGCACGAAATCACAGTAAATTGCTTTTGGAGGTCCCAAAACTGGTATAGAATGGCCAATAAATATATTTAAAAAAATATTTATTGGCCATGGAGATAAGGAGCTAACAATCCCTCCACACGGGTGACATCGTTGATAAACGACCAGTATTAAAATCATTACATATTATAAGTAATCTTCGAGCAGCAGTATCTTCTTCAGTAAGCAACAAACGAGTTTTACAAGACAAAACACTAACTGAACTAGATACAAATTAACGGCGATAAATTAAGTAATGTACCTGTACTGAAAATTACTAAAATTCTTCACATATTAATATTAAACTTAAGCATTAAATTTTAGAAAGTGTAACTAACGTTAGACTGATTAAAGAGAAAATACATTATTTATTACTTACTGTATTTAGACTATTATTCCACCATCCAAATATAGTAAAATTTTAATGTAAAATGCCATCATACAAAAGACATTGCAGTATGAAAAGTAACAGATTTTATTTGACTATTTAACCATTTCTTTACTCTGCATATTAAATCCATTGTTACTATAGATAACGAAAATGAACCATTAAATTTAACCTTTTAACGAAATTTTAAGCCATTCTCATCATTTACAAGAACAATCTCTCCCACAGTAAATTCCAAAAATTTTAAGCCAAAAGCTTAAAATTATTCCTCTCTCGTTTTCCGCCCGCTTCATTTCCAGTCTTGCGAGTAGTTACTTACCCCGTTACCAGAATTCGCTCATTTTTTCGACCCTATTTTCCGAATTCCCTTATTTTTAATTTTCCCATTTAAATACACCCGGTATGGGGCGCCATCTATTAGATGCGCCCTATCTCAGGCGGCCCCTGTAGCCCGTGGCCATCACTCCTGCGGTACGTCCCGGCCGGTACCGGAGTACGGAGTTTTATTAGAAGCGTGAGGTCAACTCATCTACACATCTACACTCGTGTGTGCCACCCAGACTACAGACTACAGACTCGCAGTGCGAGAATTAATGGACCGCCTTTGCTCTGTGCAGGACTGAATTTAACGTGACATATGATATATGAATATGCACTGTTTGCTCAAAGCGTATACTTATGTGTAGATACGGCTTTTCTTATTACAGCAGTAATTCCTGTTTTACATAGTCCATCAATTTCTACAATCAGGATCACTACATCACACTGCTCTTTAAGTATCCCACCTTTTCCAATAATCTCATATAAATATCTTATCCCTAAACCTTACTGTGGAGTGAATAAGAAACATATCTTTATTTTCTATTGGGTAGGTCAGAGTTGGCAGAATTTAAAGTGAGAAGATCCCAGTTGTAAAGGAAACAGGATAACAAATATATTATAGAGCTATATTATCCTAAACCGAAAGAAATAAAAAAAAATTATGATAAACAAACCGTTTCTTCAAGGAATTTACTTTTTTTTAAATAACTTTATGAGTAAGACCTCAAATTGTAATATTTTATCACTTAAGACAATATTAATGATTCTCAAACGAAAATTTAAAACAGAAAAATCATAAAATGATACGGTCGCATCTAGATGATTATTTTGATGAATATTGCCTTAAATGATCAAATTATCACTTAACTTGATTGAGTTTTGAATCAAATTAAGAGCCAGAATATCTGAAAAAAGAAGCTAAGATGATAAACTACTTTTTAGGAAAAAATCTAGATTTAGAGCCAAATCTATTTCGAAATTGTAATTGATGTGTGACAATCCGCAAACGCCTACGTGAAGAGCTGTCAACCTATTATACGTACGTTAAAAATACTATTAAAATGTTATTTTGCACTATAATCTGTCACTTTTGCACTACGGTGTATTGGTCGTGGAGGAAATTATGAAACCTCTCTACAGCCAATAAATATTATACAAAATTTTTCTTCATAAGCTCCTGGAGCTTAAATTATGGAGAGTATTGTTGTGCTATAATTATCTATTTATTAAAAAGTAAAAATTCTATTACAATAATGCCTTTATAAGTGTGCAAAATATTATAAATTCAATTATTTAACATTAACCCATACATGAGGCCCCGAGAAAAATAATTTACCTCACAACCTACGTCATCTTCGGAGTTTTTTTAAAGAAAATAAGGATGGGAAGTTCTGTGAAGAAAGGGGTTTGAGGGATAGGTAGGAATCTAGGGATCAGTATGTCCAGGAGTGACGGAATGGATCTCCCCCAATTTGGTATAAGGCGATATTACAAGGGAGTACTTAGAGATTTCAAAAGGTCTCCCTCAACCAGTGTCTCGTGATCTGGCCTGCCACGCAGCTGGTGGATGGACGCATCAACCCTTAAAGATTTAGACAAACCTCATCCGGTGAACCCGGGCACCCCTGCTGAATCACCAAACGTAGCATACCACTTGGGGAGACCTATAGCAGTCGTGTTGGTTATCCAATAAATGGTTCCCTTGGCAACGGTATCTATATCCGCCTCCCAAATTTGATTAAATTATAATAAAATATATTATTTGCTAGCTGCGTAGAAAAGGTTAAAGGGAACACAATTCTGTCTAGAACCTAAACATTCATGGCATACAGGTTCATTCATTTCAGTTAAATTTTATGTAGAGCATAGTGTAAAAATATAAGTGAAGTGTCAAGTTAATCATATATGAAATGCAAATGATACAAATGATTATGTCCGGTAGTGAATAGAAAAGCGCGTGTTAATTGTAAATGAATCAACAGTTGTGTGGTGTTCATTCCGTTCTTTCCACAGCTAGAGATAAAAGGCGTTATGATCAGTTGTCGTAAATTAATAATGTTGGAATACATTTCTTGAAAAAAACTAATATGTATTAGGACGGACCTTCCCGGCTCGGACGTTATGTTCATAAACTGGAAATTTATAACAAACATGCACTCGGAAGCGAGAATGGTTTTCCGAGAAGATTGTCGGCAGAGGAGTTCGCATCTCGAATTTTAAGTTTTTTTTTAGAACAGAAGACTGGTTTTAACTTAAGAACGATTATTCATAAGAGTCCAAAAGCCTTAATAATACTTATATACAGAACAAGAAAAGGTTTTCGTAAGAATTTTGCAGCATATAATTATTTAAAGCTCGAATTATTTAAATCTTAACTCGGAAAATAAGAACGGTTTTCTTCTATGAATCCATGACTAGTTATTTATCGTTACATTTTTAATATAATACTGGATTTAATTAAAGAATTAATCTGCATGCTGCGAATCGCTTAAATGAAAACTACACCCAGAATATGAAAATGGTTTTCCAGTAGATAGTCGTAAACTAGAATTTTTTGAAAATAGTTTTATTCTTGTGTCAGCAGATGAATCCACATTTGAAATTTTAACTTTAATTTCAATATCACTCAAAATATGTTAATTGCTTTCCTCTTAATTTTGTTGCATATGGTTTGCAATATATTCTTTTTTGTACTCCACTCGGAATGTAAGAACGGTTTGCATCGAAATGCGTCAGCAGGTGAAACCGCAACTGGAATTTTAAATGTGCATTCGGAACACAAAAACGGTTTAAACTCTACAACGAGTCCCCAGCTTTAATTTTTAATGCACTCAGAACACATAAATGGTGTTTCAAAACAGTAATTTTTATTTATAATCTTTAATTAATTATCATTATTAATTTTAACAATTATAAATCTGCGTATGAAATTTCCAGTCTATGAGTTTAACATCTTAAATTATTTATTGTATTTATTGGAACACGAAGATGATTTTATATTTATTTAACTATTTTTGAACTAATTTATAATGTATCTGACATACTGTGAAAGAAAACCATACTCGCGTTCTAAATGTAGTTTTTTGCAGTTCTTTCAGCACGACGTACCAACAATGCAAGCGGGCCGCACCAAAAAGCCTCGCCGGTCACCTGAAACCCGCCGGCCGCAGTTTCTCCACCTCTGATGTTGATGAATATAATATTCTTAATAATATTTCTTCTCAGCATAATTTAGAGAATAGAGACGGCGAATTTCCCTGCCTGTAAAAATAGGTAAGCAGCGATTAAATTAACCATTAAATAATAATATTTTCAAAAGAGACATTAAAAATAAAAATCGTGGAAGACATTAAAGTTTTAGTACGTGTCACGCATGGTTTCTGCTATTTTATTTCCCATTTTACGGTTGTTAGAGAAGTAAAATCAGATGTGTGTACGTACCTACTATCTCTCTTTCTTTTATATGTTTCATTTGTGAAAGAAGAGGATAGGGGTGGGATTACGATGGAGCTTTTGGCGGTGTGTTTTTATGACACGTAGTACCGTAAAATGGAGTGACTTTGAAATTTTAAACATTGAAACTATATAAAAATATTTCTTTCATATTTATTGTACCTGTTTGAAATATTGAAATACATTTAACAAGCTCTAAAGTACAATATAAATTATACAGTGACCAGATAAATCAATGATAATTCATCACATCTTTAAAAAGTTATATAAAGTCATGGAAAGTGATGAAAAAAATACTTTATTAACTGGGTTAAGTAGGTTAGGTTAGGTTAGGTAAAGTTATGTTAAAAAAAAATTTCATCGTTTCTAATGACTTTATATCACTTTTTAAAAGTATGTTGAATTGTCACTGTGTTGAGTTATCATGGAACCGTTACGTGGTGGGATTGTGATGTAAGAGTGTTTTTTTTTTGTATTAGTACCAAAAATGTGTTATAATGGCATAAATTTTAGATGGAGTTGACTTATCTTTAAGACATTATACTCGATGAAGAGTCGAATGAAGGAATATCTTAACACGTATTATCAATTTTGAGCTTTTTGTAGAGGATATATACTAGTGTGAGCACAGACACCCCGACTGATTACGCATACGCTAATGTGGATTAGCAGGGAGCATAGTACCTATACTGTTTTAAGTATCGTAGAAGTAAGGATATTTCAATGAGTTCGAAAAACATAGAGAGTTTGCAAATGCTGGGAGTTAGGCTGGCTAAGTGCTGATCCCAAGGTAGGTTGATCAATCAAGACCTCCAGATATTTTATATGGGTGACTTGATGTTTTAGCAATTACAGGAAGAATCGGGTCATGAACAAGAGTGAATTATTATTTTATAATCGTTTGTACGTTTGGTAGCAGCGGACAGACTGGAGGTAAGAAATTTAGTTTTTCCAACATTGAGAGTGAGGAGATTATCATCTTAAAAATTCTTTACAGGGTCTATGTCGTTTTGGGATACGTCTAATGTTTTTTTCCAAATTTTATCTCAAGTAACAAGCACGGTGACATCTGTAAAAGATATTAGTTTTCTGTTTATGGGTAGGTTGCAGAGTTTATTGATATATTCTTATGAGGTACAGAATAGGGCCTAGGACACATCCTTGTGGGACTCCAAATTGAATTTGTAGAGGATTACTTACACCGATATCAATTTTCAGGGTTTGCGGTCTACCAATATGAGGAGAACAAATCTAGAGTCTATACTGGATTCCTATTTGATACAGTTTTTCTAGAAGAATTGGTTGGAAAACCGTGTCGAAAGCTTTGGCTGGGTCCAGGAATATAGGCAGGAATCACCTCCGACACATCTAAGATTCTGTGTTTATTGTTTTGGTGGCCAAACTGATTAGGCGAGAGAATCTTCTAGGTTTCCAGGTATATATAATATATATATTATGTTTGAATATAACTAGAAATCAACTAATTTGACACATTTTATTTTATTTTGTTTATTTGGGAAAACCAACAGATTTTTTACATTCTTCAATAATCAACTTATAAAAAATACAAATAATATCTAATGATAGATTTTCACTTAAAAATTTAATTACTATAACAAACTAAGGGTCCAGTACCCGTGGGCAAAAATATTTACAGAAAATACTAAATAAAGTAAAAATATCATCGGATATAAGAACACAAGTAAATTACAATATATCAATTGTATCCTCACACAACACCAATAATCACCAATATATATATTATATACCTACAACAAAACTGAACAGCTGTTTATAAAATGAATCACTTGTAACTGGACAGGGTTCATATCAACAACATGATAACTTGCAGTATGTTATTAATGATTATTTAATAATAGCTAAGGTATCATTTTTATATATATCACATATTATAAATAACCGCTTAAATTTGGAAAGTGAAGCCAGAACGAAGACTTTCAATGCAGTCGGAGATTTAATACCTGTCCCGGTAAACCCGTCAAGTGTCACGTGGTGTCATTAGTTCGGGATTTACGGGACCTCTTCAACCGAGGATATCTACCTATAAAACAGATAAGCCATAATTTATATAACTTTTTTGTTTTTCGTTTTTGTTTTTTTTTTCAGATGACAAACATACATTATCTTCACTTTGATTTTGGTTCAAGTCTAAGACAGGGGTATGATATCGTTGGACAGCGACACAATAGAATAAATTGTAATTTTTAATTTATTTGTTGGATTTTTATTTTATTAAGGTATTAGAGCCGGGAAGAGGCAAAATAGTCTAGGATAAGAAGTCAGCTAGAAAAGATAAGAATAGACTAGATGATGAACCTACAAGGTTCGAGAAGATGCAATAGGTGGCATGAATAAATAAGAAGTGACTAGAAGAGACTAAAAGCGACTAAGAGAGATGAGGTGATTTTGCTCGAGAGCGGCGTTATATGGGTCATCCAAGTGTTATTATTATTATTACCAATAGAGACTACATATGATGGACTCGCCGAACGTCACAGCGGTGCTACCTAGGTATGGTATCTGTGTGAGGATATTGTGTCAGCGCTTCATTAGCAGCCGGCACATACTTGGACAGATGACGATCGTCGTGCTGGCACTGTTGGTGGACGCAGTGAACTCTCTCGCTGCAGCAGCTAGTCCAGTTTTTTAACCACCTAGGATTCTTGCTGCAGAGTCTCCATCTTTTGTATTCGTCAAAAGTCACAGGGGTGCTGCCAAAGTCTGGTATCTATGAGAGGATAGTATGTAAGCGCTTTATTAGCAGCAGACACATACCTGGACGGATGACGAACCTCGTGCTGGCACTGTTGGTGGACGCGGTGGACTCTCTCGCTGCAGCAGCTGGTCCAGTTTCTTCACCACTTAGGATTCTTGCTGCAAAGTCTCCATTTTCTATCTTTGTCGAACGTCACAGCCGTGCTGCCAAGGTCTGGTATCTGTGAGAGGATAGTGTGTCAGCGTTTTATTAGCAGCAGACACATACCTGGACGGATGAAGAACGTCGTGCTGGCACTGTTGATGGACGCAGTGAACTCTCTCGCTGCAGCAGCTAGTCCAGTTTTTTCATGACCTAGGATTCTTGCTGCAGAGTCTAACCTATTCCTGTTCTTCATTTTACTTAACTTAAATTCAATTTATTTTTGTAATATAAATATTTTTTTGTAATACCTGCATCAACTGTAAAGCGCCCCTGAGGTGATATATCACAAAAGCGGCGCCATACAAATTGTCCAATATTATTATTATTATTATTATTGTGTGTTTGCATGTTAACGTTATTTTGGCACAAAAATACTGAGTACAAAGGGTATAGCTTATAGGTTACATCCTATTTTTTCTAGCTAACCCAACAAATACACATTTTATAACATAATCCAACAATTACATGTTAAAAAATGTATGTAAACAAAAAAATAAAAAAAACAGAGGTATTTAATTTATAAAAGGTATTCACTTAAGGTGTAGTGACATTTGTTTAAGAGAAATGTGTTGAGCGATGATTTAAATATAAGTACCTATGTCGGTTATTCGTTTGATGCTACGTGGAAGGTTGTTATATACTTTAATGGTCATGTAGTGTGGTCTTTTTTGAAATATAGTTTTGTTTGCTTTTGGGATTAATAAGTTTTCTGTGAACCTTTTAGCGTGTTTATGTATTCAGTTTTTTTGTGGGAACTCTTCTGGAGATGATCGAACTAACAAGCATAACTTTTGAACTTACACACTTTGGGTAGCGAGCTACGATTTTAACAATAAAAAATAAAAATGAAAAATTATTAGACAGATAATTTAACACCGTGAAAAGAATTTTATTCTGTATGATTTGATCCTGTGGCTCCGTGCTATAAATATGATATGCATTTAAATGTAAATTTCTCCACAAAGAGAAATATGCAATTTCAGACGAGTACCTCCTCTATTCCGAGAAAATAAAATACTGAGAAACTAATTCAAATTTAATCACCCAAACCAAGAGTCCTTCAACTTTCTTTTCTTTTTAAATGAAATTTGAATTGAATTTTAATTTTTCTTTTTTTTTTATATTAACTCCACACAGGAGGCCCTGAAGAAAATATTTTCCCTCAGGGCCTATGTCATCTTTGGGGATGCTGTGTGGAGGGTCTTTTTGTGGAGAGGAAGGAGTGAACATGGGTCTTGAAGAGTCCCATGTTGTAGGAGGGAGGAAACACAGAGGCCGGTAGTTCGTTCCACAGCCGAGCTGTTGAACCTAAGAACGAATCGTAGAAGCGACCCGTTCTCATGTGACAAATTTCAACCGTGTACAAATGTTGGGCGCGCGTTTGGCGTGTATTCCGACTACGCACCGGTGCCGAAGGGATCAATGACGCTAGTTCCTCAGAGCATCTTCCATTGTAATACTGATAGAACAAAGACAGCATACCTACCTGACGCCTGTGCTCTAAAGATTGCAGTCCGTTTGTTAAGATTGGGTAATTTATCAAACGGACCGCCCGTTTCTGCACAGAGTCAAGGGTTTTTCAGGTATTTTGGGTCTCCGGACCAGAGATGGCTGCCAAATTCGACAGTAGGGCGCACTTGCGATTTGTACAGGGTCAGCAGTTGTGTACTATTAAAGTATCTGCGGGCCCTGTACAGTACGCCCAGCTTCTGAGAGGCCAACTTTACTCTGGCTTCGATGGAGCCCCCGTACCTGAGCTGGTCACTTATAGTTACACCAAGCATATCAATGGAAGGCATGTTCAGAAGATTGCTTCCGTTGAAGGAGACTAGATTATCATTTGGATCCCTTTTAGACGTAATCAGACAGGATTGGGTCTTTGAAACATTAAATTCGACGAGATTATTTTTACCCCAGGAGGATATACTCTCGAGATAATCATCCATTCTCTGCTTCAAAGCCCTCCGAGCCGTTGGAGTTTGTGTGCCCTTTGGGGGCCTGTCACACAAAAAGCAATCATAAACTGTTCTGTCATCCGCGTAACAATGAATCGGTGCACATGTCAAAAGGTCATTGATGTGCAACAAAAACAAAGTCGGAGACAGAACCGATCCCTGAGGGACGCCAGCATTTATAGAGTGCGAGGAAGAGGTGAAACCGTCAGCAACCGTCTGAATCGACCTATCCCTTAAAAAGTCAGCAATCCACGTACACAGGGATGCGGGAAGTCCGTAAGAAGGCAATTTGTTGACAAGTCATTGGTTCCAGACCCGGTCAAAGGCATTGGATATGTCTAGTGCAACCGTTTGGGTCTCACCGTGACGTTCCAGGCACCGCCCCCAAACATGCGTCACATACGCGAGAAGATCACCGCACGAGCGGTTCCGCCGGAATCCGTATTGACGGTCGTTGATAATTTTGTTCTTCTCGAGGTATGTGAGCAGTTTGTCGTTGATCACACGTTCCATCACTTTGGACAGAACTGATGTGATCGCTATGGGGCGGTAATTGGCTGGGTTGGAGCGGTCACTTTTCTTGGGAATAGGGTGAATGACCGCTTTTTTACAACCAGAGGGCACAGTGCCACACTTCAGGGACATTTTGAAGAGCTTTGTCAAAACTGGAACTATTTCCGCAGCACACCTCTGCAATACCAGGGCAGGTATTCCATCAGGTCCACTAGTTTTGTTAACATCAAGCCTCCGTATAACGTGGAGTACATCCCGATGCCGGATCCTCAGCTTTTTCATATAGAAGCCGCAATGAGGAACCGACGGCGGAACAGCACCTCCGTCATCGAGGGTCAAGTTTTCCGCAAACATTTTCCCTAATAAGTTAGCCTTTTCGGTTGCGGTGTTTGCTGGTGAGCCGTTAGAACTGGTAAAAGGTGGCAAACTGGGTTTGCAAAAATTCTACCTATTGAGCCCGCAAGCGACCAGAATGCTCTGCTGCCATGCGGGCAGGCAGCCAGCTATTTGCTGATCTGCAGGTCGTGTTCGAATTTTGACCTATTAATGATTCTCTTGCATTCCTTTGCCGATTTGTTGTATGCTGATCTGCTTTCGGGCGTTCGAGATGTGTTGTAGGCTCGGTAAGCCGCCATTTTTCGTCGAACTGCTTCGGAGCATTGTCGACTGAACCACGGCTTTGAGCCCACACCAGTTTCTTTAGTAGTCGATTGTATGAAGCCATCCATCGCCAATTTGATGACTTCACCAATCTCCTGGGCACATCTTGAAGGGTCCGATGTCCGAAAAAAAACAGCTGACCACGGAAAAACGTTGAAATGTGCCCGCATACCGAACCAATCTGCTGACTTATAGTTTTTTTTTTTTTTTTTTTTTTTTTTTTTTCTTTATTCATGAAATATTAATGTGTACAGTTTTTACAAATTTTTCGACTACCACACTAGACACACGCCCGTATTATGGTAGTAATAGTGCCACACTTTTCTCCTCAGCCTCTCATTGGTTAGTCTGAAGTTAACGGGGATTTATGTCGTCACTAGGCAGTGGTCGGATGATCGCAGAAGCTCTGTGACGTCAATTTTATAACCGTGTATCACAGTAGTTAAGAATAGGTCTAACATATTGGAGCGGTGAGTCTGGACATCGGGAACTCTTGTAGGCTCCTGAACCAGTTGCTCTTATCCGTAGCAAATGGCAACGGATTCCGCCTATCGGCCAGCCGAGTCCGTTGGGCCTGAGAACTTTAACAATGGTTCGTTATGAACATTGAAGTCCTCCAGAACAATAAACTCGGCCGAAGGGTAGCGGGGCAAGAGATCACCAATAGTATCGCTCAAATGTTTGAAGAGTTCGGAAGTGTCTGATTCGCTATGGTTCGGTGAGCGGTATAGACATGCGTAGAATCTCGCCGTACTGGCAAGATTGACGCGCACCCACATTACGTCGAATCTAGAGTTTTCCAGACTCAATAGTCGTACACAGTTGACGTCAACTCGACTATAGAGGCAGACTCCTCCTTTGAGTCGGAACTTGCTTACAAGGGTAAAGCCCGGGCAGTCCAGATAGGAGGAGTCTGGCGGCTCGACTATCTGAGTTTCGGATAGGAAAAGAAGGTTGGGACGTTGGGACAAAAGATGGTGATGAACGGAATTTTAATTTGTGTGCAGGCCGCGAATGTTGGCAAAAATTTACCAACAGTTTTGGCCCGCATCGGGGACTCCTGCTACTCGCCGCTGTAAAGATGTTAAATTTGTTTTGTCGTGTGTTCATGATTTTAATTTTTTTTGGTTTTGTAAGGGTACGAGGTAAAAGGAAGGTCTGGAAAGGAAAGGTATGAGGGATGGGTAGGAATCTGGGGTTCAAGCTGTCCAGGAGTGATGAGCGTTTGGTTCCAGCCCACTTATTGCGGTGCTAGGCGATAGGCTGGGAGAATCCGGCTGGAGAGGGCATCCAATGCGCCCCAAACGCTGCTTCTGGGTCCCCTCCGGTTACAAACCGGCACAACAGCAGTGGCTGGGTTTTTTCACTCGCTGATGGGGCAGCCCACCCTTAGTCGTGAGCCTGAGGGTTGGGCCCCTGTACTATCGAGCTGCCCGGACAGCGGTAACCGGTTATAAAGGGTCTCCCTCAACCAGCATCTCCCAACCGGCCCGCCACGCAGAAGGTGGGCCGACGCACCCGCCACTAAGACCTGGGCAAACCTTAATCCATGAACCCGGGCACCCCTGCTAATTCGTAGCGAACCACTTGGGGTGACCTGTGGCAGAGGTATTGGTCATCCAATTAATGGTTCCCAGGGCGGCGGTACCTATTCCCGCCTACCAAAATAAATTCTTTTTTGGCCAGAAAGCAAAGTTTTCCGATGTAGATGTTTGTACATTCCTAGAAATAATGTTTTATTTTGTTTATAAATATATAATTTAAAACGATTGATTTTTGGGTTATTATGCGTTACTTATCTTCCTCCTTCTTTAATCAACGTTTCGAACAAATGTTACAGTGTCCATCATCAGGGCAGATTTGTAGATTGTGGTGAGTGTGTTTATGTTATGTATATATAAGTAATAAGATGTGATTTGAGCCTCTTAGTTTAGGTATTTCTGTATAATTAATGAAATAAAAAATTAAAGCAAAGCCTCGTGTTCATTTTTTTTTGAAATCTTCAAAATGATAGTAAATTTTGTACCAACGAACAAAGGAATAATAATAATACCATACAATATTTTTTGGTTAACCTTTAGGTAATATTACCTAATATAATTTAGGTAATATTAACTAATAAAATTTAATTTCTTCCCCTTTTCCTTTATTTTTGCTACGATTTTCCCTGTAAAAAATGTTAATTTATTCAAATAAGTTTATTGATTGACAAACGAGTTATACATTATATTAACTTATAACGATGCCAAAACGTAACGTTTAGTTTTTTTATGCTGACATTCTCTTTGAGACAACATTTATCACACAATTGTAAAAGTCTTAAAATACAAATTTGATTGAAACATCAATTAAGCTTAAATTTATCACAATTTTTGCTCAGAAAATTCTGAAGACTAATTTATTATTCTTGAAAGCTTATTTAATTTTGACGAAAGCATAAAATGTTCAATATCAATCTATTCACACAAAATTATAAACAATGTAAAATGCTCCTTCATCGAGGGTTGCTTTGACGGACGTTTGCTATTTTTCAGAGGGATGATTAAAGACCTGAATTACGGGGGCGAACAAACACCATTTACTGTCGTCCATTAAGAATTTAACTACAATAAACGTGTTTTATTTTCAAAGAGAAATTATTACACCTTTTTTGATGGGTTCCATTTAAACAAACCTTCACTTTTCGTTTTTTAGCCTAGTGGTTATCGTTGTGTATGTTTTTTGTTATGTCTCTGCTTTACTTGCAGATTTCTGTTTTGGGAACTCTTTGATAAAGTAAAAGTTTCTTTTACTATAATTGTGTTTATTTACGTAAGGATTAATAAGTCTGGATTCGCTACACTGTGTATTATCCGAGGGTTGGTAATTCTATGTTTCTAGAAGCTTGCTGTCTGTCAATAATATTCCTCAGGCAATTGCTACACTCTAGCGACATCTGTCGGACTCTGGAGTGAACTTTATGACTAGTGCCATCTATCGCTTGAATACCCAACTTATTACCATAAATCACATTATCACCGAGTGGATATCGTTGTGTATATTGTTATTAGCACATCACTGAGTGGTTATCGTTGTGTATGTTGTTATTAGCACATCACGGAGTGGTTATCGTTGTGTATGTTGTTATTAGCACATAACCGAGTGGTTATCGTTGTGTATGTTGTTATTAGCACATCACCGAGTGGTTATCGTTGTGTATGTTGTTATTAGCACATAATCGAAGGGTTATAGTTGTGTATGTTGTTATTAGCACATTACCGAGTGGTTATTGTTGTGTTTCTTGCATTTCATTATACACCGGTTCAAATCATAATAATAATAATAAGTGTTTATTCCGGTATGTGGGGAGGTTAATGAGCCGTGACTATATTATATATACTATATAGCATTATTTACGTAGCATTACTTTTTATTTATTTATACTGGGTTTTTACAGACGATCTCACTTACGTGAGAACAATCCAGTTATAAAAACTCAGTTAACATACAAATACACATACAAAGACACATTTATTCTCATATGCCTAAATTGGATATTAATCGGATTACGTATCTACAAAAGTATGAAATGCTTAAGGAAAATAAAATCTGAAAAATTGAAAATACTACCATATCTGACAAATCTATTTAATGAGGCTTTGTGTCCTCACTTTCTGTTAGCGGGAATCGACCCGTTCGGTTTTTGAATATTCATAAAGGCGCCACTTTGCGGGGGATTCCCCAGAATGGCGCCTGGCCGAGGATCCGATAGGTGGCGTCTAATCTAGCAGGAAGGTTTGAAAATGGAACGATATTCTATTTTTTTAAAGGAGGTTTTTTTTTTTTAATCTGCATATTCAATTAAATTCGTTATGGAGGCCTTTTTTGTATTTTGGATTGAATTTTTCAATTGAATATTTATTTTAAATTTTATTGCGTTTTTGAAAGGGGTTCCAATTAACGGACAGAACAATGTTTTTTACACTCGAATTTAAAAAAGGATTTTTTTTACTACCTGCTTGGCTCGTTTTTATTGATAATTAATCCAATTCATTTTGTTCATTACATTTGGCCTACATTCAAAAAGTTTTACAGTTATGAAAAAATAGACAGAAATAAACCTCTCACACTCACAAACAACGAAATCCACCTATCATATTACGTCTTTCTCCTGACAGCCATTTCTCGACTGGAGTTCGAAAATTCACGAAAAACCATTAATCTTTGGAAGAATATAGATAAGACACATACTGTTTTGTATGTCGCTGGTATTTTAATAGAAAGTGTTTAAAGAAATTATCTCCACTAATCTTTTCCACACCTTCTTTTATGAATAATTAAATTTAGGCCTCTTGCGGTATACCGATGTGTTATAATTTTTGTTGTTGTAAATGTGATATCACTTTTCACGAACTCGAAATTTTGAATTTCTAAAAACAGTTTATTTTCGATATACCCTACTGCTCATATATCTATTATTATAATTCCTAGAAAGATGATCTATTCCCATTTGAAAAGAAACTATTGGTGTCGCCAGCTTAAATAATTTACCCCACTGTTAATATATTACTATTATTTCTAGAGGTATGATCGATACCAATTTGAAAAGATACTATATTGATGTCGTCGGGTTTGATCTGCCCTAATGATGGACACTGCAATGCTGTCCGAAACGTTGGCTAAAGTAGGAGGTAGCGCAACACGGCATAGAACCCCAAAAACAAATCACTTTAATAGTTCTGAGCTGTTCATTAAATAATTGTGATATTTGAAAATTTAACCGGACCTAATGATAATATTTTAGTTTTAGTGAAAAATAACCTCAATGAGATAACTTCAGGGGCACAGATACGCCCACAACACCCTTTATCGGTGAATCTCTTCAACGTTGATTGAAATGACTTTACCGCGTTTAGTGACCGGATAATGAAACGTTGCGGGAAGCGGCTCTAGCTAATTACTATTGTTTAGTATTGAAACAGTTTTTTGGGTAATACCTACCATTTTTCCCTTCATATACTATCCATCTCCTTCCCTAAAAACAGCCTTACCCACATTGGAGAAATTCTGAAGATTTATGTTGCACTGTAAATTGTCGCAAGTCAGTCAAATTCAGGTCGTATAGCAAGAAGGTGCAACCTTAGTATCGTCGTTGTATGATTCACATGCAAATATCAAAATTCTCTAGTTTTCTCGTTTATCTCGTTGTGGAGGAAATTTCACCAGAACAGTGCAAGTACATCGAGAGCCCTTATTGCCCGGATTCATGGGAAATCCAGTTAGGCTGTTTCCTTCATTCCACTTTTCCCGTGATTTATTCAGAACCAATTGAATGAGCTCTTTACTGTCGTTTTTTTATATAAATTTGATTTAAGGTTCATTTTAATGTGTAATAGAACACGTTACAACTATACTCTAACGACCGGATCAAAAGGTACTTCTCCACCTTCCTCTCTCCATCTCCTTCCCCTCCTTACCTTCAGCCTCACAACACCCCCAGTTGAGGATGCCATGGTTTTACTCCAGTACATCTCCAGACGGATGATAGCAGTTGGTGCTCTTGTTCGGTGTTATATGATAAAACAAAAATAAATAAACAAAACAAAAAAGCCAGTTATAATTTTTCGTCAAGCGGAAAAAATAAATTTCGGTAAATAAAAAAATATATTATTTGAAAAACATACAGTTTATGTAAAAAAAATTATAAACAATTTTCTGTCAAAACACTTTATTGACAAAAATACGTTTTATAAACAATTTTAGGGCTTACGCTCAAACGATGTTTTCTAAAAAAAAAAACTTACCAATAATTGGAGGACCTAAAGTCAAACAACTTTTTTAAAAACACACCAATAATAATAATTAGTATATCTTCTTGTAGATATCGTTGTTTGACATTGATACAGAGTTTGGACCGAGTAATCGCTGTATTGTCAATTGTTTTGAGAGCAAACTTTTTTTTTAAATTCGGATTTAGGTTATTACAGATGTACTAGTACAGCTTGACACTTCTTTACTACACTGCTACTGCAATACCGTATATATTAGTGCACTATTTTTTTGTCAAATACGTTTAAAATATTTACTTGTTTAATTTATGTTGAGTTTAATACCTCGGTATGTACCTAATTGTTTTATAGTACATGGCACAAGTACCTCTTTGTAATCTGTAGGCAGCAGTGTAACGGCCTCCTTTCCTTCTACCCTGTTGGGAAGATGCCCTATAACGGTAATAGATAGTGATTTCCCCCGTTACAAAAGTCATTAGCCCGCAGCCTCATTTCGGCCCTACAGCCTCATCTGCCCTTACAGCCTATAACCAATAGGCTACAAGCCTTCAGCGGCCCTTCAGCTTTGAGCGCACGGAGGTCCAAATTGCAAAATTATTTGGCAAATAATTTATATTTGTAAAAAAGGGATATAAAAACGTTTTATTTTATTTTATTTTTCGGAAAAACTTTATTGAGTAAAACCTCAAATTGTAATATTTAAATATTGAAGACAATATTAGTGATTTCTAAACGAAAATCATTTATAAAGATTTATTTTATATTACATGACGCATTACAACCACGTTATTATCAACATCCGTTTGAAGTTGCAAAAGCAAATTTAAGTTTTCTAATATTTTCATCCATTTTGTAAAAAAAAGTTTATTTTATAAAAAGTTCTGATGTTTAATTATTACAACGCGTGACAACTGTTTTGCCTTTTGAAGGCGTTATTACACTGTCATCGTCAAATTTATAAATATTATTATTTTCAAGCATGATGCCTTCAGAAAGCGAATTTCACGTGTAATAATAATTACTTTTTTCAAAAGTTAATTGGGTGGTGTCATGACCATAAACAAACCCGTGTGAAACACTTTTTTGCAGGTTTTAAAGGTTACATCTATTTTCAATCGGTTAGATTTTTTTCTTCAATAAGCAACGGTAAATGTGCATGGAAGTTAAAAATTTAAAAAAATTGTAATACCTACTTGAAAAGTTGCAGGATTTTTGTTTTTGTTTCTGTGTGTAACCGCACTAGAGTCCCAACTGCTCCCAAACGTGAGCTTGAATGTAGCGGGGAGGGAAAAGAGATGGTTAAGTGGAAGGTGGGAAGTACCTGACTATTCAAATCTGGCACTAAATACACGGCCGAAGCAATTTTAAGCAACGTTTTAATTCTGAACAGTGGTCTTACAACAGGGCAATACTGGGCATATCTTTCACCCTAGATCGTGAAATATATTAAATCTAATAATATATTGCATAATATATTATTTTAAATGAGTAATTTGTGAAATAATTTGCACACGGCGGGATTTGGACCCGCGACCCATCGCTAGACGAGAGCCTTTCCCCTCTACTACGGAGGCCGTCAAAAGGCCGAATAGCTAAAATACTTATGAATATTATTACTTCTATAAATTCATCACATAAATAATTCTAATTTGGACCCTTACATTCAAAGTAAATTTGAATTCATTGAACCTATTGAGGATTTATTCTATTTGACGATTTGTTGTTTTTTAATTTGATATTTGATAAGAATCGTTTGTAACGACTAGTATTTTTCCAAATATTCGTATCAGTGATATCTAACAATCTTTTTACCCGTGCGTAATGATAAAGATTTAACTATGGTCAGCATCGTAATTTTGACCACCCAGTGTTGTGTCTTCGGCTTTTGTGCAGCGGCCCGTTAGTCCTTGTAACTATTGATGAAAACATTTGCGCTAAGGTATAAACCTAATTGAAGTGCCTAATTATTATTTATTACTATACCAATCAGATCCCTCCACTCTGATCGCAGAATCATATTTAACTATTAATAAGGCATCGTGATATGTGCTTCCCAACTAGAATTTTGCTATTCCTATAATATTTAAAAAATAGGACAGTAAAATACATTGATTTGGTGTGCCTAATAACTGTTTTCAAAGGAACTTTTAATGCTACAGCTTTCAGATGCTTAAAGAAGTTCATGATACGTGATTTGTTCACCCCGTTTATAGTGAACTCCAAAGATTGCTTCCGAAAAGTCTGGTATAGTACCTACTTTTAATGCTACAGCTGTCAGATGCTTAAAGAAGTTCATGATACGTGACTTGTTCACCCCGTTTATAGTGAACTCCTAAAATTGCTTCCGAAAAGTCTGGTATAGTACCTACTTTTAATGCTACAGCTGTCAGATGCTTAAAGAAGTTCATGATACGTGATTTGTTCACCCCGTTTATAGTGAACTCCTAAGATTGCTTCCGAAAAGTCTGGTATAGTACCTACTTTTTTTCGCAACATTATTTCTTTAAATTCTGAGTTCTGCTTTCGTGTCGTTTTCGTGCAATAGCGTAATATTAACATTTTTTTGCAATACATAAACAACCAACGATCAGACAAAATCACTCACCAATAGGATGCATGATCTGGCAACAAGTTTGGGGGTACCATTGATATATTTACTGACTTCATTTTTAGAAATAAGCGTAATCTATACCAACACTCTGTTGAATCCTACAAATTGTAGTAGCGTTGGTTATATTGATTTGTCTTATGTGTAGTATTGTTCTAGTTTCTGTATTTTTCTTTTTTTTATGTTACTGTTAGATGTTTTACTAATATTGTTTCATATACATTTAATCAGTTTACTGTTATTTCATGGTTTAAAAATTTTATGTACATTTTTCGATAGCTCACTGGGTTTATTCTGATCTTAAAATCCATGCAAAAGCCCGGCTGGGCGTAAAGCCATATAAAATATAATAAAATAAATTTAAAAATATTGTGAGCAGTTGATAGATTATGTTTTTAGTTTTAGTTTAGGAATAATTAATTTTTGTGTGACCTCCACAGGGTCTCCGTGGTCGAAGGGTAAAGCTCTCGACAAGCATGCCAATTAGTTTTGTGTTATTTCTTAATTTATTTATTTTAATAATATGTAGTATACTTGCGGCATGTTCTAGAGTGGAAAATACCTACTCTCAGTATCGCCGTGATGTAAGACCACCATTCATAAATGAAACGTTGCTTGAAATGGCTTTAGCCGAGTTTGATGACCAGATCTGAATAGCCAAGTATTCCCCCACCTTCCTCTTTCTCATCTCCTTCCCCTACTGAGTGGGGAGACCCCACAACTTTAAGCCTCACAACATACCTCAATTGCGGATGCCATAGTCGTATTGGCTCCAGGCAGTTGGGAGCTTTCGGGACTCTTGATTAATATAAAAAAGAGCAATGGAATAAATACCACCCGTATATGTTTTTTATATAAACAGAAATATATATTTAAAAAATGACAAAAAATGTTTCAAGGAGCATATTCGTCTACATTGAATTAGTAATTATGTCTAGATTACTGGGGCTTGGTGGAAGCCGGAATATTAGTTTTATCCCGCTGCTGTCCAATGCAATAAACCTTACACTACTGGGATTTAGCCTTCCGAAGACCTTGTCAGAACCAATATGTCAAATGTCAATTTCTTCGTGGTTATCAGTTTCCCTCTGCTAAATTACTTACTCTTATTTGTTAGTTTGGGTTTCTCTTCTACTTAAAATGATTCGATTTGGGAAGAAAAAATAGATTAATAATCTTAATAACGAAATCGAGCAATCTTTCTACTGTCAATATTTCTAAGCTTTCCTAGGGGTTTCATTAACAAAAAATATATTTTGAATATTCTAAAGGTTTAAAAAATGTGGTAGAATCCATGAAAGAACATATTCTTATGAATTTTGAGAATTTTTTTTTCCACAAATTTTTTTATATCGCATTTTGTATACATACATTAACATACGCCTCTTATAAGATTCTGACTTACGTAATAAATTGAGGCGCAAAAAACTGATCGAAATTTATTCATCTCTACAAAGAAATAATTTATTTATAATGTACTGAATTGATATTATTACCAATTTTGATGAATTTTCCTTTTCAAAACCCTCGGTAATACGAGAGTTGATGGCCATAATTTAATTTCTCACACAGAAATATTCATTTCATCAGCCGGGGTAGGATTGATCAAAGAAACTGTAAACATATCATTTTTCCCATTTATATTCAGTGTCGGGTTGTTTGTCTCTCGCGTTGCCATGGCAATACCGTCAAACATCTGCGATCGTGAGAAGAGAACGAGATTATTACCCGGGGCGCTTCCGAGATAATAAATGTCAAAGAAAATTTTATTTTGACTATAACACGTAGGCATGGATTAAAATCTATTCCGACTTTTACATAAAACTCCTTAGAATCTTAGGTAATCTTCAAATGGTAGCTTGGGGTAGTACTGGATGTAAAACTAAATTTTATCAAACACATTAACGAAGTAATCAACAAAGCCAATAAAATGTTGGGATTTATAATTCGCATATCTATTCAAACTATGTATTCTCTTTACACCACGTATATCCGCCCCCACTTAGAATACTGCACACTAATTTGGGCAACGTTCTACCAATGCCATATTGACAGAATAGAAAGTGTGCAAAACAAATTTTTTAAACACATAAATTATAAATTCGAATTACTCTTTGCAAATAACACCGAATCCTTAAAATTTCACAACTTTACTCCACTTCAAACACATAGATTAATATCGGATCAAATATTTTTATACAAAATTCTGAATAACGGCCTGGACTCTCCTGTACTCGTGAATTATTTAAGAATTTACATACCTACAAGGCCAACCAGACAAAACCATTTTTTTCATTTGCCCGCGTGCAGAACCAACCTTAGAAATAATTCTCCAATCCCCCGTATATGCGCGCAATATAACACGCAATTTAACAATATCGATATTCTTAATAATACTCTTGTGAAATACCGAAACGAAGTAAAGCGTACGACCACAAATGTTAATTAAATTAATGCACAGTTATAGAAAAGGTACAACATGAGCATCTCCTGTCCCCATCCCATCTTCCTCTACCTCTTGCCGTTTCCTATTCCTTCTTCCTTCTAATATATATTATAATAACCTTTATTTATTTATTTTCGTTTTTATTTAACGCCATCTGTGTCTGCGAGCAATAACAAGAACATTATTACAAACATTACAAATCTATTAGCTCGATCACCACACAGAGGCCGCACTAACCACCGAATCCTACTCTATTCCGAATATTTATTTTAAAAAAATTTAAAAAAAGCGAACCAACAATGAATTGCGAAGCCTGCCTAAACCTTATCACCAAAAATGACCATGCGCTCACGTGTGCCACTTGCAACATCGGTTTCCATAACAATTGCTTAAATATCACAGACATCAATTTCAAAAAAATGTCATTAAAAAATAAACAAATTTGGAAATGCCCAAAATGCAAAAGCAGACCGAACTCACCTGCTACGTCGGCCGCGACATTCGGATCAGAAGCCGACTCCTTATATAATCGTCTCACTAAACATTTTGATGACAAAATTTTTGAAATAAAACAAATGTTTGAGGAGGAAATTAATGACCTCAAAAGAAGCAGTGAATTCATCTGTAAACAATATGAAGACCTGCTATTAAACCTCAAACAAGTACAGGACATTCATAAAGAAGCAAAATTCCTACGTGAGGAAAACGAAAAAAAAAAACAACAGAATCTCTTCCCTGGAAAGTCGAGTCGCGGATTTAGAACAAGTCAAACTCTCCGACAGCGTGGAAATAGCGGGTGTGGACTTACGGACGGGAGAACAACCCGCGGAGGCCGTTCTTCGGGTAGCTGGCTCGCTGGGACTGCCCCTGCAACTACAAGACATCCGCACGGTGACCAGGACCCAAGATCGCAGGCGGAACACCCCGGTCAAACTACACATTGCCTTGTACAGCCAAAAAACAAGGGAATCGTTGCTCTCGCTAAAGAAAGAGGCCAAAACCTTAAACCCAACCTCTCCTATCTTCATCAATGAAGTACTCTCTCCTTACTTCAAGGAACTGATGTGGAAAACAAAGCAAAGGGCCAAAGAAACCCTTTATCAATTTGTATGGTTCAAATCTAATAAATTGCTTGTCCGCAAAGCAACTGGGGAAAAAATAATTGAAATAAAACATGAAAATGATTTGAAAAAAATGGGGATTCAACTGTAGATAACTGAGCATTCTTTTATAAACTTCCTGTATTGCAATAAATCATAATGGCAGAATTATTTAACACATTGCAATCATTGCAACTATATTATTCCCCTACAATTCCCATTTCATTAATTATTTCTACCGATTTTGTTTACAAAAATCTTTCTAATTCTTTTTATTATCCAAATTATTTTAACACCAAATTTTACTGCTCTAAATTTTTTTATTACCAAAACCATTTTAATTATTTTAACATCAAACCTTATCATTCTAAATGTTTTTTTTACCCAAATAATTTATATTATCTTATCATAAAATTTGATTGTTTTGAATGTTTTTATTACCCAAATTATTTTAATTATTTTTCCATCATTTTCTATTATAACCCAAATTATTTTAATTATTTTTCCATCATTTTCTATTATAACCCAAATTATTTTAATTATTTTTCCATCATTTTCTATTAAAACCCAAATTATTTTAATTATTTTACCATCATTTTTTATTATAACCCAAATTATTTTAATTATTTTTCCATCATTTTCTATTATAACCCTAATTATTTTAATTATTTTTCCATCATTTTCTATTATAACCCAAATTATTTTAATTATTTTACCATCATTTTCTATTATAACCCAAATTATAACCCAAATTATCTTTACATTTTTACCTTCAAATTTTATTGTTTTAAAGGTCTTTCAAAGTATTTTAATTATTTTTACTTCAATTTCTATTTTTCCAATGGTTTTTATCACCCAAAGTATTTTAACTATTTTACCATAAAATTTTATTATTTTAAATGTCTTTACTACCCAAACTATTCTGATTATTTTATCATCAAATTCTATTATTCTAAATGTTTTTATTACTCTAATTATGTTAATCACTTTACCATAAAATATTATTGCTCTAAAGGTTTTTATTATCTAAAGTTTTTAAAGTATTTTACCAACAAATTTATACCTTTAAAGGTTTTTATTATCCAAAGTATTTTAAATTATTTTACCATCAAATTTTATGGTTTAAAAGGATTTTATTATCCAAAGTATTCTAATTATTTTAGCATGAAATTTTATGTTTCAAAAGGTTCTTACTATCCAATGTATTGTTATTATTATACCATCAAATGCTATTGTTTTAAATGTTCTAATTATCCAAAGTATTTGAATTATTTTAACATCAATTTTTATTGCTCTAAAAGTTTTTATTACCCAAATTATTCAACTTATTTTTCCATCAAATTATATTGTAACAAAGGTTTTTATTATCCAAAATATTTGAATAATTCTACTGTCAAACATTATTGTTTTAAAGGTTTTTATTATCCAAAGTACTATTATTATTTTACCATCAAATTTTACTGTTATAAATATTTTTGATTATCCAAAGTTTTTGAATTATTCTACCATCAAACTTTAAGGTTTAAGGGGATTCTATTTTACTATCCACAGTATTCTAATTATTTTCCCATGAAATTTTATGTTTTTAAAGGTTTTCATTATCCAATGTTTTTTTATTATTATACCATCAAATGCTATTGCTTAAAATGTTTTAATTATTCTAAGTATTTGAATTATTTTACCATCATTATTACCATATTACTTTATTGTTCTATAAGTTTCTATTATCCAAATTATTCAACTTATTTTTCCATCAAATTATATTGTACGAAAGGTTTTTATTATCCAAAGTATTTGAATAATTTTACTGTCAAATTTCGTTGTTTTAAAGGTTTTTATTATTCAAAGTACTTAAAAACTTTCCCTTTAAAATTTTATGCTTTTCAAGGTTTTTATTATCCAAAGTATTTTCATTATTTTACCATCCAATTTTATGTTTTTAAAGGTTTCTATTATCCAAAATTCTGCTATTATTTTACCATCAAATGTAACTGTTTTAAATATTTTTTATTATCCAAACTCTTTGAATTATTTTACCATCAAATTTTATGGTTTAAAAGGATTTTATTTTACTATCCAAAGTATTCTAATTATTCCACCATGAAATTTTATGTTTTTAAAAGTTTTTATTATCCAAAGCATTTGAATAATTTTACTCTCAATTTTTACTCCTATATTACTCATTATTTACCACCACTAGCAAAATGTGTGAACTTTGTATGGATCAACTTATGTATCTTCGCAACTGCAACATGATCACTCAACTTAATATTGATACAGAAACATTTAACAACTCAGAACACACTTTTGACAAAGCGACAGAATGTAATTCTCTGTTCACAGAAAAACACAACTTAAACATAATTTCCCAAAACATTAGAAGTATTCGAAAGAACTTCGATAATTTCTCGATCCTCTTAAACAAAATAAACATAAGCTTCGACATAATTATCTTGACTGAATGCTGGTTAGATGATTCGTACACAAACCTAAACTTAAAAGACTATACAACTCTCCATACCACTAAACATCTAAATCAAAACGACGGTATAGTAATCTTTGCCAAAGATTCACTAAACCCATCAATAACAGAAATCAACCTAACCGAAGCAAACTGTATCCAAATCTCCCTCGGAACAGACATCTCCATATTTGCCGTCTACAGACCCCCATGCTATAACAATCTCTCACCTTTTTTCAACTCCTTAAATAAACTTCTCGAAAAAAATAAAAAAACACAACAATTAATTTTTGCAGGGGATATGAATATTGACCACCACCTAGAGATGGTTCGTGCCTGGGGTAAGGCCAACTTGGTCAGTTTCAACGTCTCAAAAACCCAAGCGTGTCTGATTTCGGCAAAGAGGGAGATCAATGACTGTCTGGTGCAATTTGATGGGAGCACTCTCCCCAATAAAGACTCCATTGAAATGCTTGGAGTTACTATATCAGACCAGCTCAAGTATCGGGGATCCATAGAAGCCCGAGTAAATCAGGCCTCCAAAAAGTTGGGCGTCTTGTACAGGGCTAGGAGATTCTTCAACAGTGACCAGCTGCTGACCCTGTACAAGTCTCAAGTCCGCCCAACTATTGAATTTGGGAGCCACCTTTGGGCTGGTGCCCCAAAATACTTGATAAACCTGCTTGAGTCTGTGCAAAGGAGAGCGATCCGTCTGATTGACAATCCGTTGTTAACAGACCGATTGCCTTCTCTGATGCATAGACGCAATGTAGGCATGCTGTGTCTGTTCTACAGGTATTTCAATGGAGCCTGCTCCAAGGAGCTAGCAGCATTGATTCCTGATGCACCGGTGCACGTGCGCGAAACTCGACGGACACGAACTGAACACCCGTTCACGGTTGACGTTGGCTTCATGAGAACGGGCCGTTTTTGTGTAAGTCGGCTCGTATGTGGAACGAGCTACCGGCATCTGTTTTTCCTCCCTCCTATAATCCGAGCCTCTTCAAGGCCCGCATTAACAAATCCCTTCCTACAGCCCCTACCTTACTCCGCCTCACAACGCCGCCCAACCGGGTGGTGACATAGTTCCCCTGTCTGTGCACTGCACAGGCAGGGACACTCTTGTGAGGTGTCACATAAAAAAAAAAAAAAAAAAACTTACTAAACGGGCAACCAATAACCACAGAATACTTAAGTCTACTTACTCACTATGGATTAAATTCGACAATCAACTCACCAACAAGAATTACGTCAAACTCTGAATCCTGTATTGACCATATATTTGTTAAAACTAGGAAAAAAACATCTTCATCCATTATTCGATCAACGGTCACAGATCATTTCACTACTACACTAAGCATACATCATAACAAGAAACAAAAAGATGAAAAAAACAACTCCGTACAAGACAAAATTAATTTTAAGTGCCTAATAGAGGACATACATAAGGAATCTTGGTCAAATGTAATAAATGAACCCGACCCAAACAACGCGCTGAATACATTTATGAACACAGTTGGAACCTACATTGCTAAACATACAACAAAAAATACCCCGAAAAACTACTCACATAAAGAAAAAAAAATAACACCCTGGATCACGAAAGGATTAGTAAACAGCATTCATAAAAGAGACACAATGCACATGCAAGTGCGCAAAAACCCATATGATGACAAACTAAAAAATAATTACCTGCTATATAGAAACCTTTGTAATAAATTAATCAAACAAGCCAAATACAAGTACTACAAAAAAGAAATAAAATCCGCCAAAAATTATCCCAAAAAAATCTGGAAAATCGTCAAAGATATTACTTTCTCCAATCCGAAAAAAGACTCGAAGATCAAAGTACTGTTAATAAATGGAAACAAAACCCTTACAAAAAATGAACCTGGTAAAATAGCTAATTTTATTAACTCCCAATTTGCAAAAGTCGGATCTAACTTGGCTGAAAAAATTCTTCTAAAAAACGGCACAACAGAAGACTCTTTAACCAAACTATCCTCTACCATACAACCAAATCATTCGTTTTATGCTCACAAAATAAGTACAAAGGAAATCTCGGATTTAATTATTTCTCTCAAACCAAATTGCGCTGTGGGCCCAGATAACCTATCCAATCATATACTGATTAGTCTCCGAGAACATATACTTATACCACTTCAACATATTTTCAACCAAAGTTTTAGCCTCGGCATTGTCCCCGATCACCTAAAAATAGGTTGTATTACTCCAATACATAAATCGGGAGACAAAACGCTGATCTTAAATTTCAGACCAATCACTCTGCTAAATTCACTATCGAAACTACTAGAAAAAACTATGAAAAAAAGACTGCTCGCATACCTTGATAAACACAAACTGATCTCCACCCGTCAATTCGGGTTTCGAGCGAAAATGGGAACAGAAGACGCCTTATCGGAACTAACCACCTACCTACATAGTGAAAAACCTAGATGGCGGTTCAAAGGTGTTAGGAGTGTTCTTAGACCTAGCAAAAGCTTTCGACACCATCTCACACAAATTACTCCAACAAAAACTCAAAAACATTGGCATAACAGGTCCACCACTAAAATGGTTCATTAGCTACATTGAAAATAGACAACAAATTGTAAAAATAAATAATCAAGAAAGTGACAAAGTAGGCAACAGGTATGGAGTACCCCAAGGCAGCGTCTTGGGTCCCATACTGTTTCTCATCTACATTAACAGTCTAACTGAGATAAGCCTAGGGAACATAGAGTACAAAGTAATCAGTTATGCAGATGACACTGTGATTTTATTCAAAGCCCAATCATGGGAAAACGTCTTCAAACACACGGAAACAGGGATGACTGAAGTAAATAGATGGCTAATAAATAATCTACTGACACTAAATATTTCTAAAACTAAATACTTAACTTTCAGTAAAACATTAGCTGGTCAGCCAGATAGTCGCCCACAACTTCATCTTCACCCCTGCACAGTTACCTCATTAACTAACTCACGCTGTGTTTGTGACAAAATTGATTATGCGCAAAATATTAAATATCTCGGTTTAACTGTTGACAATAACTTAAAATGGGATCTCCAAATCAACCTAATTACAAAAAAATACGGAAACTCTCTTACATCTTCAAAACAATTCGAAACATTATGTCACCACCTCAGCTAAAAAATATATATTTTGCACTCTGTCAAAGTATTCTTATGTATGGTATTTCAGTATGGGGAGCAGCAGCAGAGACTCATCTCAAATCACTTAAAATTAATCATAAAACAATAATCAGAATTATGTTTAGAAAGCCTTATCTACATCCGACAGAACAGCTAATGATCAACAATAACCTATTAGACATAAATAAACTATTCACAAAGAAGATCATCTACAAAAACTGCATAAAAATATCACCACACTTCATAACTCACTCGCAAAACACAAGAGCAAACACACACAATCAACTACAAGTACCATATATCAAATCGAATTTTGCAAAAAAACATGAATCTTACTTGGCACCACATATATTCAATAAGTTTGTAGCCCAAACAAAGACCTACGTCGCATCTAATAATTTGAATTGGGTATTCAAAAGATTTTTAAACTGGTTGAATGTCAAAGAAAGAAGAGAGATAAGTAATATTCTTAATATCTAAAATTATATATTTTCTTTTTTGTACTCTGTTTTTAAATTCTGATTTTCCTCTTATTTTATTATTATTATTTTTACTATAATATATATATTTCTTTTTTTTTTTTTTTTTTCTTTACCACTTATTTGTTTTTATGTAAATAGAAATTGTTAGTTACCAGCCTCAGAACAGACTTTGTCTAGTGAGGAGGGTAAGGAGAAAAATCATGTATGTACATAACTAATAATAAATAAACGCCCGGATTGCCGGCACTGAAATTGTATTTATATGATTTTTTTTTCTTTTTTGTTAATTTCATTTTCAGTTAATGGTTATAACCAATTACAATTTTGTATTATATCATATTAACGAACATTAGCATAAGAAACTATTTTGGCTTACCTCATATTTAACCTCTTGTATAACTCATCCTGTATAAAATTGCTGTTTGTTTCTTACAATAAATAAAAAATAAATAAATTACATTTGTCAGTTCCTGCCTACTACCTTTTTTATAATATATATATACCGACGATAAGGAATTTAATTAGCATTAGTAGTCATGCCCAGCGTAAGCTAATTAGCGACAATGAATATTCCAAAGTAGTGTAGAAACTAGACCATGAAATTGGTTACTAAAATAAGATACCTACATAAAAAATAACTAAGAGTGGACTTAAAAGTCCAAATTTAAATATTTTAACTCCCTAAAGTTTTCATTACACGTTGAAGGAACCGTTGTATAAATAAAATACTAGTAATGTGTAACAAAAAAAAACAAAAAGGCACAGCCGGTGTGTGTGTATTTGTGTATTTTTTGTCACATTTCTATAATTTAAGATATAAAAAATGTTCAATCATGTTATTCATTTTTTTGTTAGACGATAATTGATATTAAATGAAGATATACAATAAAAGTTAAATAAATACTAAAAATAACACAACACATTTATTTATAAGCAAAATTTACGCTTATTAGTTTGTGTATTTAGGAAGTATGTTTACGGGAGATGGGAAGGCTGATAGAGATATTGATTGAAAGAAGGGTATACGCAGGTAACACCAGAGGAGGTAACTGGAGGACTGAACGCAGTTGGCGCTAACAATTTTTTTTCTAAAGAAACGAAGGTAGCAGTCCACAATGGAGTTCAGGTACCTACCCTGATGTGTTGAAGTGAAGCATGGAACTGGGAGAGAATGGATTCAATTAGATTGAATGCTGTTGAAATGAGATCCCTGCGGCGTTATGTGGTAAAACCATGTATGATCGCGTGAGGAATGTAGAGATCCGCAAAGAGTGCAAGGTTGATGTAAGCGTAATGAGTAAGATTAAGAAAAGGACGCTTAGATGATTTGAGCATGTAGAGCGAATGAGCGAAGAAAGGAGTGTAAGGAGGATATACGATGCAAATGTGAATGGTAGCAGAAGTTGGGAACGCCCAAGGAAGATATACTCGCGTCGGGCCATGTCATAAGTCAGAATAATAGAAGAGTATGTATGAATGTGAATGAGGCTAGAAATGTGTGCCAAAACCGAGTTGTTTGGCGGTCCGTCCTCTCTGCCTATCCCTGCGGAGAAAGCGGTGTGATGGTTAGTTAGTTATTTTGGTGGAAGAAGATTTACATATTATGTCAGGTTATTCGTAATCAGGGAATGTTTGTATTTCTAATACATAACCCAAAAATGTCATTTTCAGTTGAGGTTTTAAATCAAATACAAAAACATAGTAGATAAAACGGTTTTAAAATTAAGTAGTTTGGTAAGAGTATATAATTATTGTGTTACTCGAGCAATCAAAAACAAAAACAAGGTCATGCACACTGCACAGCTGGAAAAAAGGTAAAATTCTTTCTGCTAGGAGGTAAATTCATACAAAGTGGTTATAAAGACTTATAGAGATATATTCATAAAATAATAATAAGCCGGGAATATTCCCGTTTTGAAAGATAAAACACTTACGTCTTAAAAATGAATACGGTTTATACTTCACACAACTGACAACAACCATTTAACAAACTTTTTTTTAAGAAAGACAAACATCCCGGATTACGAATAACCCCACATTTTTTTTAAATCTCCTACTACCACCACGGTAAGCAGAAAATGTTTCTTTTGTTGTGATGGAGGACTTAGCCAGCCGAGGAATTGAACACTGGACGCCTAGGTGGGACCTAAACGCGATGCCGGTGAACATTAATGGTTGTTTAACAGTTGTGTTAAATTTTGAACACGTTTGTTAGTAAGGCCCACATTTTTTACAGTAATTCAATTGAAGTTGTAAGGCAAAAAGTTAGTTTCACCTTCCAGAAACTTATCCGAAGAACTTATATCAATTCGATTTGATTCCGAATTTAGTAGATTTTACCGCATTTACAAGGGTATAAATTAGGAACCTTTTTCTTTCAAGGGTCGTATTTTTGGAAAATATTTTCTTACAAACACCTTTCTTGTTCGCTGCCAAAGCATAACCTTATCTTTGCATACCACGTGTGGTATAAATCACTTCCAGTATATTTCCGAAACACTCCCATAATAATTGAATATCGCACATGTTTCTAGGCGCCAACAACTCGTAGCAGAGGTCAAGCAACCCAAGTTAGAGGGCTTAGCGTTTCAATTTAATAATGCATGAAATGGTAGTAAAAATGGTCAAATAAAAAATAAATCCTATTAAGTCAACAATGTTTCCTTTTGAGCCGAGTCACGCGAGGGTAGCAGCGCTCGTGCAACACCGGAGTACAGGGTGGGGGTGTTAAAGTGGTAATGAGCACCTTTACATTTTGTAACGAACTGAGCTATTTTTAATGCAAAATATTTAGTACTTATTTATAACGGTGTTATAAGTTCTTAAAGTAATCATTATTTTCATCGGGAATATTATTTTTATAATATATAGGGGGTACGTTGAATCATATCTTATTTTAC
Source organism: Hesperophylax consimilis (assembly GCF_061612785.1). NCBI lineage: Eukaryota > Metazoa > Arthropoda > Insecta > Trichoptera > Limnephilidae > Hesperophylax > Hesperophylax consimilis. The sequence continues at coordinate 1,096,321 of NC_142841.1, read as the reverse complement.
CGTAAAAACTTCAAATTGGTGAAAATATTCACACATTCAAAATTCTATTCACATCTCTCGTTCGAAGCATTCTAGAATATAACTCACAATTCGGTCACCTGCCTTTAACAATCATTAAAATAGTCCAACGAAAATGTTTGAGGGGTTAATTTTAGACTTGGAATTCATTTAGAATCAATAGATTATGATTTCTTATTACATTCAATGAAATTGTTGAAGTTAAGTGAGAGATTTTTTTGGATATTTTTATAAAAATGTAAAATATTAGTTGGATAGCCCATATATTAATGTTGATTCACTTTCATGTTCCTACCATTAGTAGGTTCTATCGAGTATGTATTATTGTGATAATCATACAATTTTGTTATAAAACAGAATACACTGTTAATATTAATAATAATATTTGGCTAACTTATATAGCGCCATTTTCGTGAGAAATCACCTCAAGGGCGCTGTACAAATATATTTCTTAAACAGTTAACACTAGAACTACTGACTTAAAACTAGTGACTTACGACTAAGGCCTATAACTACTATCTTAATAAAATATATATTTACAATGTAGAAACTTATAACTAAAATTAACATTAATATATTAATTATTTGAAGATCTTTGCGATGCATATTTTAATGAGGTCGCTGCAGTAACAGGTTTTTGTTTCTTATTTAGTTCTTTCATTAACTTTGTACGAATGTATTTTCTTTTGTCTTGTCACTTGTAACCTTATAATTTTTTTTTATATTATAGTATGACTGTCAAAAAAAACACGTATATATTAATGGAACTTGTGTCGTTAGTTGTAAATACATAAATAAACTTTGTAGAATACATTGGCTTCGACAATAAAACAATCAACTATTTGCAAGCAGCAAAAAAAATCAAATGCTGAGATCTTTTCTGTCTGGAATTTTATACTCTCAACATGTTATTTCCATCGTGAGCTACAGGGATTTAAAATGTCCATGTTACTGCTAAAAGATAATATGCATTAATGTGAATTTTTTAAATTCCAAACTTCTTGCAGTGACGAATAACAGTGACGAATTATTTATAATAATTGATTAATTTAATATAACGTGTGTTTACGGCGTATTCCAGGGTTGACAATACTATCAGTATTACTTTAGTGAAAGGCCACCGTTCAGAATTGAAAAGTTGAATAAAATGACTTAACTACGTTCAGCGTTACAATTAAACCCGATCATTGGTGAGGCCATATTCTCACTGGCTCTAAATTGTTGGGAGCAGTTGAAACTTTTGCTGGGAATCAATTCACATTAACGAAAAGCCGGGTAGTAAATAAAATTGAAATATTTCAGGTTAAACAGGAAGGAACGCAATAGCAACCACTAAACAAGGAAATGGTGAGAGGGTATGGAATAGGTATATGTAAAACATGAGGGTACACTGGGAGCATGTTAAGTGCTGGGCTATATGTTAACTTAATTGATAAGTAATGATCCGATCCTTATAACTGAGAGATTTATTATAAGAACGCCTCTAAAACAGCCAAAGTTCTTATGGAATTAAAGAAAATTTCAAAATTTACTAATCACCTGATAAATCAAAATCATTATTTTAATTACGGCTTTAAGGGATCGGCACTTAAAACGTTTTTCGTTTCCTCCTTGACTCAACCAACGGTTCAGACAATTTAGCATGGTCTAACTTTAGGGTACGTATTCGAATTCCCCTAATGTCGTAAACAAATAGAGAGGCCGGTATTGGTACCGACTCCGCCCCTTGTACCAACACCTCTGCCATAAGCCACCCCAAGTGGTTCACTACGTTTAGTGATTCAGCAGGTGTTCCCGGGTTCATGGGAGTGAGTTTTGAATTGGTCCCTTTGACGTCTCCAGCCGGACTCCCTCGACTTTGATGGCGGGTTAGGATTCAAATGAAGAGTCCTACTCACCACTCATACCTTTTGCCAACCTTGCCTTCTCTTCCATCTTATTTCCGTCACTAGTTTCAGCCTCGTAAAATACCCCGCTTGGGAAAGCCATAGTCTCACTGACTCCAAAATGGGCATAATATGGCCACATCTATGTCATAATAAAATATCGCTCTCCCTATATTTTAGTACAAACAATGAAAATTACCTTTTTAATTCAATATTTGTATAATATTTTTTGTTTTTAGAAAATTCGGTTACCATATTTTTTGGTAAGTATTCCGTTTTACCATTGCATAATTTCAATCGAAAGAACGTAAAAACTTAAGTTAACTAAAGCATTTTTCACAATATTAGTTTTTTTATGTGTCTGGCTTTCACCCTTGCATGGTGTTCTAGATCATCATTTTAAATGATAAAGAGAGAATTTGAATTTACATAATATTAATTTTGTTCAAATTGGAAAATTTCAAATTTGGTGTCGAATTCAGACTTGAATGAAGAAATGAGATTTTGAATGAAGGATATGCCACTTTATATAATGCTTGACAGAAGAGAGGATATTGATTTAGAGAGGGACAGCCACAAATTGTAATCTAAAGTTTCCAAGTATCTATAGACAACACAATGTACAATCCGAAAAGTCAAGCACATAAATTTTAAAAGTTGAGAAATAACGGAACAATGACCAATCCTCATTAGAAATTTAATATTAATTAAATAATTAAATTTTTAAATATAATTGCAACTTTGTTCAAACCACAAAATGGAAATATATCATTATTTCTTATTTCATTCGTTACAGAAAAGTTCACGTTTTACTGCGTGATTGAAAAGTTGAGCAATAAAAATTCTTCTCTAAAGTAACAGTGTATGAATAACTTACGAAGCTCAAATTCGCCTGATAATGTTATGGTAATGATAAAGCGAAAGCCGCAGTCAAAAACTTTCTGCTTTGTAAGGCATTTCTTATTCTTAAAAACCTTCCGGCTGTGAGGGGATATTTCTGTGCTCGCTATGAATTATTATTTTTAACCTTAGATGAGATAAGAAAGAAGGAATAATCTGCGTTATGACACCTCGTACCAGACACGCCCCATTAAAAAAGTAATATTTATAAATACTTACTTTTGTAGGTGTGAGTAGCATTTAATTTTCTAACTTGGCGATCTCTTACTATAATATATATGACTTGTTTAACAGTATTAAAGTTTACAGAAAATGTTAATAATCAGTAACTTTGTGTAAATAGGTTAGTAACAGCATTTTGTGAACACCTCCCTAGGATAATCTTTGCTGGGGTGTTCGCATAATACAAATAATGATTTCCGTAAATCCTTTTTTTTGGTCTTAACGATTTCGGGGTTACATATACACGGTGTCCGGAAACTCGTAGTACAAGCGGGAAACTGGAGAATCTACACCACATGGGGAACCCAAAAAAACATAAAGTTTTTTGATTTGAGCATTTTCAAAAAAAAAAAAAAAAAAACCAAAAAAAAATATTTTTCGGCTATTTTAGGGTTAAAGTTTTTTCTGGTGTTTAGGGTTGAATAACAGATGTTTTAACCCTGCAGAGCAGAAATATTTTATGATTACACCGGGTAAAATGAAGGGTGATTTCAAAATAATGCTTCAAATCCGAGTTTCTTCATTTGTTTTACTTTCAAATAGTTTTAATTAGTTGGGTACTTTGATCTTCAGTAATAATTTATAAGAATTTGATTAAAAAAAAACAAAAAAAAAACAAAAAAAAATCAACTTCAAACTCGATTTACTCGATAACGAAAGCTCAAATAAAAAAAAAATATACCACAAAATCGACTCCAAATGTGATATAGATTCACCAGTTTCCCGCTTGTACTACGAGTTTCCGGACACCCTGTATATACACATTTCTCTTATAAAAGAAAATATTTTCAACTATTTTATTATATGAAATATTTACTTTATTTGTAATTTATAAGATTTTACGGAAATAACCTCCAAAAATGTATAAAATAGTACACATCTGTAATAATGTTAATTTTCCTATAAAATCGAGCGTTCGCTACACTTATGCCGATATTATCATACGAAGGGTGAAGGAAGAGAGCTTTTAGTGTGTACATCGTTAAAAAAAGAAATTATATTTTTTCTTCTTTGCTCCCACTTAGCAGTGTATACTTGCCTAGATTTTACAATTTTTTGTAATTTTAAATTTTTCTGTACTTTTTTTACATTTTATACTTTTATATTTAACACTTTTTGTCTTTTATATGAATTTTTTTAATAAGTTCGCTAATTCGATTCATTTAAACTCCATAACAATTGTAACGTTATATTAGTTATAAAAATAATGGTTATTTTGGTATATTTGTAAAATTCTTCCTCAAGCTTAATACGCATTTGTATAAGACTGGCTTTCAACTTAATACCTACTACTAACCATACACTGCGGTAATGCACAGAACATAGCACAACATACAAGATTCTGATAGAAAACTAGGCGCAGCCTTGTTTAGTGATAGCATTATTTCCTCATGTATTTATTTACATGAGATTTTGTAGGTACTAGATACTAATAACGTATTATTGTCTAAGTTGGTTATATTGCGCAAGCGCGCATGTGATATACGTCTCGGGCATCGTATCTCATTCATTATTTTTATTGCCCGCATTCATCCATTTTCAACTTCCATCAGATTGTCATCTCCCGCTATCCGTAATACACAAACACTCGTTCAAGTATTCACTAACCAAGTAACACTCATAATATTATTTTTCATAATTTACTACCGCGAATCTGTGAAAAATCACGGGATAAAAAAATTATATCAAGAAAGTTTTTTTATTAAATTAAAGATATTTTTTTATATGCCACGGCCGAGAATTGAACCCCGATCTACATACTGTGCATTATACCACCAGCTATTGTAAGAACGGCTGCATAAATTGATTATAATAATATTATATTATTGGATTTATCTACTGAAAATTTTAGAATCACCTATTTTTAAAATTTTAGAATGTTACGTACTTACATTACATACAAAATAATATTGTTTAATGGCGGGAAGAGATATCAGATTTTTCCATGCGATAATTGGATCCAATGAAACAGTCCTTGCACACCCAATGATTATGATCCGACTATCGGATCGGACGTCCGACTCGGAAACGTCGCACGGGCTTCAGTTATACGAGAACTTTTCGATATTACTAATGGAAATGAACTTCCGTGAGCTTTTTTAACTTTAAGGGATTAATCCAATAGCGATGTGTCTTGAAATTTCACGATAGCAGAAGCAAATATTCAATAGCTAAAGGTCCTTCATTATCCTTGTTTGCATGCGCAATAGATTATATTTTGTGCTGATTGTAGTGCTTCGCTAGACAGATCGAAAACGACAAAGAGCATAAAAAACGGACTCGAAAATCGGACGTGCATTTGGTCCGTTCGAGTCCGATCCGAATATTCGAGAGTCTTATCAGACAATCGAAAGCAAAATCTGACATCTCTTCCCGCTCTTAATTTTAAATTATAAATTTAATTATTTATTATTACACACCTTTGAAGATATTTTTCGCAAAATAGTTCTGTAAAAATAATATTTTATTAAATTAGAATGAATGTAATTCTAGCCACAGCAATTCATTGTTTCGCAATAGCAATACAATTCACACGCCCAACAAACATTTTTAAATGTGGCTTAATTCAATCAATACGGATTAACCGCCGAACGTTAAAATAAATCCCGAAGCGTGTTAATATTAATTGAGCATGTTACATTTGATTTACGATTTATTGTTATTCCGCCACCCAAACAAAATGAGACTTAGATGAAGACCGATGACGTATTGAAATATATACTAATATTGTAACAACCGTACATTTTCTCACTGACATTACTAGGGCCATTCAATACGCTGAGCTGAAGTAATATTATCATTCTGTAAGCCAGTTGAATTATTGGTATAATGTAATTTCGTATTGACATTTGATATCGGTACATATACACGAGTACGTTACCCGCCTCACTTGACGATATTTGTTTTGAGACGAGTAGATGTACATATTATACATTATTCAAGCGGTACCTGCCCTTTATAATATATTCCTGCTTTTATTCAGTTTCCCATTTCCAATAAAAAATATAAGGATTTTTTTATAAATTTGGATTTGTAGCCAAAATACTAGGACACACTGAAAAACATTTTTTTTTATCAAAAGGTAGCAAATATCTTGTATATGTGCTACTATATTTATTTTTTTTAAATTAAAAAACAAATATGATAAAAAAATATTTTTTGGAAGTTAATTGTTTTCAATAAAACGTAATCTTACCGAACGCACTATGTAAATATGATAAAATAAAATATGAAAAAAAATAACACGTTTCTTTTTGTTTAAATTTATATGCGACAAAATTGTGTTCCAACGTAAATCGACCGTTTGTAATTTTAATTTTAACCCATGTAAATTATTGGAACTTTTTAGTAATTTATATATTTTTTTTATTGATATAGAAGGTAGGGCAAGAATATTTTATTTAATACACATCTTTAACTCACAAGTAATTCTCAAAATCGCCTCTAAATATTTATTTAATGGCCTAAATTTTATAATTTTAAAGAATAATAGATATTTTAGTTTATAATATATCCATACAAATATTTGCTACAGCATTTGATTAAAAAAATATGTATTTAATTTGATGAAGTATTTTGGCCTGAAACCCAAATTTAAGTTATACTAGCTTAAATAGGTTAAATATGTAGCTATTTCACCTAGTTTTTGTTTCATCACTTTTCATAACTTTATAGCAATTTTTATGGGTGTGTTGAATTGTCATTTTGAGGAATATCATGTTACCCTATTACATTACAGAGAAGACTAATGTATATATATATGAAAAAGGCCGCGAAACCATTCCCCTTGAGTGTCATTTTCAAAATTAGAACTGGTGCGTCAAGAATTCAGAAAACCGATAACGTACCAATCTGTAACATGATATTTAAGAGAATATTATTTGAATTGTCATTTACAAAATTGAAACTGATGTGTCAAGAATTTACACAAGGGACAAAGTACCTACCTATAAATAATCTGCAAAAATTGTCATTGTTCTGACGTGTTCCTTAAATTTCAGCTTCACAAATCCAGAGTTTTAAATAATTCTGAAATAATGGTAAAATATGTCAACCTAATTAAGGTTTCAAAGATATCGACACTCCATTATAATGTATCAGTTTCATTTCAAATGTGCTTACAAAGAAAGCTCAAGCTTAACATGGAGACAATGACAGCTCTTTCTTGTATTATAAATTAATTATATTAAAATGTGTTTTCTGTATTAATTATATTAAACATCTAACCATTCAACATAACTTCACTAAGGTAATAACTGAATTAAAATATATTTTTAAAAATTTCAACTTCTCTCTATATTGTGTATCGCTTTAAAAATAATAAATGATTTTTTTAAATATGTAATATATATTTGTTGATAAAACGAAGAGTTAAAACTTTCTTTGGCTGGATGTTCCGCTGAATGTTGCAAGTATGCCATACTGTAACAGGATGCCTAAGGCAAGGGCCCAAGTACCCTCAAGTAACCTCAGCAGAAACTTGCCAAAAGCAGACAGAGGCGAGGAAGAGATGGGCCGATGCAACTGGAGCAGAATGGTTAGGCCCGTTCTGGAGAAGAACTACCCGAGGATGGTAACCGCTGTTTAGTACTGTTAAATTAAACGCATTCCAACTTAAATATTTTATGGAAATAACTTATACTGTATTGCCAAACGAATAAACCTGAAGGATCGCTTATTAACATTTAGCTTGAAAAGATAATTAATCTATCTTAAAATATTTATCCGTATTAAATTAACTGATAATAATAATAACTTTTATTTAAACTTCAGATACATAAGAAAACTGTTTTCTAAACAAAACTCTTTCCAAGAAACAAGAAAATTTCTGAAACTTTTGCAATGAAGTGATTCAGGAGCAGGTAAGTTTTTAGATTCTCACGGCCAAAAGCATTTTTGTTGTTTGTTTTTGGGGTGTTATGCCGTGTTGCGCTAACTCCTTCTTTAGCCGACGTTTCGGACAGCGTTGCAGTGTCCATCATCAGGGCAGATCCGATAGATCCGAAATTCGGATCTATCGGATCTGCAACACGGCATAACACCCCAAAAACAAACAACAAAAATGATTCAGGAGCATATCGCAATGTTTTTTTTCAGTTTTTCTTTGTATTCTAGGTCAGATGTTGTCAATATGTGGCCCTGAGTATTTTTCACTATCTAGAATGTGTATGTTGCTTTCTTTTTTTTGTAACGGTTTATGTGACGGTGTTGTTCTTTAAGATGAGTTTAAGATCATTAAACCATGTAAGTATACTGTAAGGTTGTTCAAATAAAAGTTTTTGTAAAAGTCAAATATTGGAGTGTCTTCTGCGTATAAGAAGATTTCGTCATATATTTTAAATAGACAGATATAATTTTTATATATTTGGAATAGGAATGGCCCCAGTATGGATCCTTGAGGAACTCCATAGTTTATGATCTCGAGTGGACTGTTTTTTTTTATCTCCTATGCTATTTTTTCTGTCATTTAAATGCGATTTGATGAGTTTGAGAGCAGGATCGATTACGCCTATTTTTATATATATATTTTTGATCAATATTTCATGACTCACTTTTTATGCTGGATCTAAGATTATTTATAAGGTTTAGTTGGAAAAAGAGCTTGGAAATTTTTATAAAACCGTACTGTTTAGCACATTAAAATGTTTTTCTTTTTAATGTAAGTTGTTTTTAGCATATCGTATATTTTTAATGAAATCGGTAGGACAGAGATGGGCTTATAGTTGGAAGTTTGAGTTTTTGAACCATCTTTATATCTTGGGAACCCTTGCGATTATGCAACTATCCGGAAATTGACTTTTTTTCTAGCCCAAAACGTTCAGTTTAGTTAGTAAAGATGTTAGAAGTGAGATTATGTGCATTTTAGATTATCATGTCCAGCATTTTCCAGCACTTTAGGAATTTTATTATAGATAAGATTTCGAGCTCAGTTGTGGATTGATGATATATTGATTCAACACTTTCATGTATTAATGTAATTTTATCAGCTGTCTTGTTTGAATCCTTCCGATGGTATTTTTTAAAATTATGTTTTTTATTTTGATTAATTGTCATGTTGTCTCCAAACGTCTTATTAAAAACATATTTATTATTTAATAAACAAAATGCCCTAGATAAAGTTCTAAGAATTTTATAAAATAAATAATAATTGTTGTTATGTGATAAACAAACTTACTAATTTTGGTTTCTGTCTATTATATGTAAATTTGGTTCAATATTGGAACCCGGATTTGCTTTGAGTTTAAGTGTCTTTTTCTAAATTGAAATGAATGTGTAAAGAATACAAACAAGCAGTAAATTCGCCACCTACAAATGAATACGTTCTCGTGAATTTCTTTTTCAGCTTCACAAATCCTACAATTATAATGTTCCGTGATTTTTCTAGTACCTACATAATATAGTTTAAAAGTCTTTGAAAAGATCACGGTCTTTTGATTGATACATTTGTTCATTGGACCATGCTTATATAATTTAGCATTTTCTCCGAAACAATAAATTATTTTGTAATAATTTAACTACCCCCTACTCAGAGAAGTGTAACAATGTCAACTGGGGTGGTCCCGTTAATGGGCGGTGGGGGTAGGTACCAGCCCCTAGCATTACGTAATATTTATGTGATAATATATTCGATACAGCGTTTAGCTGACTTTGGGGTATGCGATGGAATGCGCGAATTATTTGATTAAGTTGCCATGTGAATATATTGCTTAAAAGGTCACGAGTTGGAAATTATTCGTGAAAGTTGGTAAATTATTTCCTCTCGTAATTCTAACTCGAATCAAAAAATGTACCCACCCTTAGATTGCTTAGAAATAGTATATGATTTCGTATTATTCCATTGAGGCTTTATTAGCATTAAGCACGTATTTTGAACGGGTTACACCAACATAACGTTTTCTTTTCATAAGAAGTTCCTATTTGAATTGTATTATTGCTTACGATTGTGAATAAATATGCTCGATGTAGATGGTTATTACCGTTAAAACTGATATTTGTCTACTATGATACTCGTTATTACTCGATCATATTGACTGTTCATCGGTATGGTCCAGACTAGTTTTGAATCTTCAAAGAACACTATTTTTTGCCGATTAAAGCATTTTAAATACTTAATACTAAATTATGAATACATTTTTTTATATTATTTTGAGAAAACCGTAGATGAAATTACTAACCCCTCAAATCACTAAAAACTATTGATAGGATTGCAATATTTTACCTCAAAATTTTGGAAAACAAGCAATCGCCAGGTAACATATAAATCTTCATATTTTTGATTTCTACAAATCCTTAAACATTTGTTTTTATTGATCCATTTTGTTGCTTGAAGCGTTTTACCTATTAAGGCAATAAACTAAGTTGTATAACTTTTGAAATCTGTCCACTAATAATAACAATCCGTAGATGGCGACAATGTATAAATTCTTGCTTAACCACCTTGGCCTGTGTTTTTTTTTGTAAAAAAATAGCATATCCAAAAAGGCACAAATATTTTAATCTTAAAAATAATATTTTGTACATTATATAATAAAACCATAAAAATGTTGGTTAGAAGTAGATTTTGAAGTTTTTAAAAATTTATGTAGGCCTGCTGCTTTATTTTTTACTGGTTTATAAAAATACTCGCTTATTTCAAAGGCCAATGCCAATGTGTTTTACTCGCAGTATTTACTTAAAATATTTCTAAGAGTTCAAATTTTAAAACCAAAACACAAGATATATTCCTTTGCCATAACCACACGAGCGCTCGCGGACTGGAAATTGAGTTGAGTGGCTTTCGAGTTGAAAATTTCTACTTCTGAAGTTTAATACGGTGACATATAAACTGAATATTGAGTTATATATAGCTATAGCTATTGAATTCACATATATTTTATCGTTTATCTTATATGTTTAGGATTTATAAAAAAATTAAATGCTCGAATTCTGCGAGTAAAAAATGGCATATTATTGGGTGCGATCACTCTTGACGTTTTGCAAACTCGGCATAAGTATTCCGAAAATCACTCGAGTGGTCAAAAGTCGATTTAATTTTTGAAATAAGTTATAGTGAATAAAATAGCCAATTCAGACAAGTTTGGGAATATTTTATATTCTTATGAATATCTTAGGTTTCTATACATTTTCAGGTCGACTTTTTAAGGGCCCAATCTTTATTTTGAAAAGTTCTTCAAATTCATTAAAATTAAAAATTAAAGGCGATTTGAAAAATCAAATCAAAAATTGTTTGCCACCGAACTTTAACTATAACTAATAACTTGTAAAAAAATGTATAAAAGTTCATCTAATAATATTACCGGTCAAATGAATAAACTAATACAACCAACTAATAGTCCATTTGAACATATTTTAGTAATTTTTTCTTTCACAAAATCCGTTGATTAAAACCAGTTGAAGAGTATCTTGCATAAACTCCATATATCTTTCGTCTGTCTACTAAAGATGAAGACGAACATAAAAAATATATTGTAAGAAATTTAACTTCCAATGTAAAAATTTCAATCCGTAACTGCTCGATTTGTTAAATTGAATGAATTACCATGCCAAAGTTCAATATTTAAGATAAATAAATAAATGATATGCGAAGTTTAGGCGCAGTGCCAAGTTTCAATGACATTATAACAAGACTAACGTATTTTGTTTGCGTATCTTCGACGTATGGCCGTATTTTACTGCCGACAGATTTTAAACATAAATTCGCCTCCCACCAAATTCCGGGCCAGTGTCTGCGATACAGCGCCGTACCATAAAACCGCAATGGGTCTGCTGGGAAAATAAATATATTATATTATATAAACTCATCGGACATTCGAACCGTTACGTTGCACAAGTATCGACTAGTACAGATATTTTATTGCAATCTAACATGAGACTTATATCAAAACTAAAATCCATTTTTATTTATTCAAAGATCTCTTTTGATTTATTTTTGTCTCTTAAATTTAGATCCAAGTAAATATTCTTTCAAAAAAGTGATTAAGGCGATGCCATACGTAGTAATACAAAATCATTTGTTTTTGGTTTGAAAATTTGGTCGCCTAAAATACAGTGAGTAGAATACATCTTGGCCTTTGAAATAATCGAGTATTTTTTAGATACCTAAGTCTTTTTATAAGCTCAGAAAAAAATAATGTATAAGGCCTATGAAAACTGCTTTAAAGTTCAAAATCTCCTACTTACGAACCCATTTTCGGTTATGATTTTATTGTATAATGTTGCAAATTAAGTTATTTATAAAATGATTTGAAAAAAATAAATATTTATGCCTGAACATCCACAAAATAAAAAAAGGCTCTTTTTGGCCATGTTTTTTTCTTGCATAAATCAAAACAGGCGAATGGTGTTAAGCGGGAATTTAAACCTTATCGCCATCTACGTAAGGCTTATTATTGATAGCGGCTCAATTTAAAATATTACACGACGTAGTGCATCGCCTTAATATTTTTTTATTTGTTTATTCATGTTCTCCACAAAATGAAAATGCACGAATGTGTTACGGAGAAGATTTCAAATTTAAGGTAATGTAAGTATTAAAAGACACGGTAGGAGCTTAACTATTTTGTGACATGAGTCAATATATACCGAATCTAGAGTCGCTCTGCTAATCGGTGCTTTCTGATATGCAAAAGTCCTCGCTTTCAGAGCATAAGTGCATGGCCTCTCACATCTTATACATAATATATGTTAAGCACTTATTAGTTATATCTGCCATACAATAAAGAAAATTAATTTATATATTCTTAAGAATCATAAATTTCTTATCAATGAAAAATCTAAACTCAATATATTATTTCTTAGTACAGTCTGTTCTACAATATGCAATTATCAGCTTAGGAGCAGCTTACCAAACTAGTCTGACCAAAAACACATTTTAAAAATATTACTAAAAAACTCAAGACTTCCCCACTGAACGCGTATTCAAAGAATTTAAAGTTTCTTCATTTAAAAACTTATTTATGAAAAATTAAAATAAATTAAACTAATCTACACACTTCTTTTGCACCACTATACCCACCAAAGAAAACATTTCTTTAATAAATTACCAGAAGAAATCAGAAGCATTAATGATAAAAAACAAATATTTAACTCTATAAAAAAAACTTCAGGGAGATCATTAACAAAAAAACTGCTTCCCCTAGTTTATCTTGAAAATCTCACAAATTATCCTACAATACTCTATTTCACTTTGATAATATTTTTTTCTTCTTTCCAAACACAACAGTTTGTATGGATTTTTATTTCGTAATTATTTTTTACTTTGTAACCATAACTTAATGTAACATAAATCTGTAATTTAAAATATGTTAATTATTTCACCAAATAATGCATTATATTACTATACCATTAATTTTTAGCAAATGTACACTCCTCTTCCATCCACAAGTAAATGCTTTTAATGGAAGAGTAGTATGTATAGAAAACACAAGCTATGTAAAACCCTAATTGTAATATTGTTTTCAAAAATTTAATTAATAAAAAACTGAAGTACCTTAATTACACTGACATCAGTAAAAAATCGTTTTCCCCCTTTTTCAAAGAAAAATCAACATTCCCAGATTATAAATAATCTGACAATTTTTTAAAACCTCACACTAGAGTAATTTAAAGCAGAAAATTTTGCTTGCGCAACGATGGAGAATTTAACCAATAGGTGATCAAACCCGTGATGCCTGTTTGAGAACTGAGAACCCGACATGTTTTTCAAAATATTTGGGAAAAACCGATACATTGTATACTTTTAAAAGTACACCCAGTGAAACTAAGGGATTTTTGGGCTGATAGTTTTAGTATTTGAGACTTCAACCGTAAGGCATATTTTTGAGGTTGAATTTTGAAATATTTTCAAACAGTAAAATGCAGTTTTATTTAAAATTCTTGATTTATGTTTATATAAAATGTCAATATACCAAAGTATCTCAAATTCAAAAATTATTTTCCTTTCATGAAATGTAGTTGCAGAGTGCAATAAATGTATATAACTAATCAATAATGATTTGAGATATTCGCTGCCGCCAAAAGTATTTTTTTTTTATTTTTGGGGTTTTATGCACATTTGTTCTGATAATGGACATTAAAATTCTGTCCAAAATGTTGACCAATGAAGGAGGTAACGAAATACGGCATATTACCCCCAAAAAACGAGGACGAAAATAATCAATTGTTATTTTTTCTAAGCTTACAGAATTGGTTTTAATTCGATCATTAAATCTTTGTCGTTTTCCACTTTATTTTGCCAGATTAAAACTAGATTTATTATTTCGACCTTTTTTAATAATGCGTTGTGATCGTAAAATCTCGTCGTAAAATCTTTTCAAAGTCATAAAGCGCGGTGTTTAATTTCACCAAACGGATTAATTCGATATAGTTTCAAGTTTTCACTGCAGCTGTCTTCTCTTCTTGGCAATAAAACCTACGAATATCCCGGAACTGTATCATAAGGTACTCATCTCGTGAAGCACGAAAAGTTGATGGGTTTACAGCATCCCTGGTACAGGGTGACACGTGACTAAATAAATACATCAATTTGTTCCCGTGTTCCGGGTGATTACTGCGTTTCGTCCATGTCATCCGTTATATAGACATTAGACACACTCGGGCAACGAATGTCGCCAACGAATGTCACCAAAACCGATGCCAAAGAATTTGGCCCATTTGATGTATCTTACACTGAGGTAGGTTTGTTATTTAAACCTATTGTAAATTTATTTAGGTTTTCCAGATTTATTCAGGAGATGAATTGTTTTATTTTAGGTGTTTGTAGATTTTAATTAACAACTTACACAAGGTTATATTTTATTTTGCATAATATAGATCTATTTTTAATTTATGAATTGGTGGAGTTTTTATGGTTTCTGGTAATTATGACTGATAGATTACACTAATTGTTTAATGAAGGTGAGTTAAGTATCTACTTTAATATTTTGTCAACCATCACAAATTTTAAATCGGAAAAAATTGTATTATTTATTATTGCAGTAGGAAATAGTTTGAAAACATTATTATAAAAATTGCGTTGGTGACGTGAAAGGAAAAATAGAAATAATTTCTTAGATAAAGATATTCTCTAGGTAAGGTTAAAATAATAGCTTACAGAATTCACTCATCTTGTGTTGGCAAATTAAAAAATATGTTTATAATAGAGAGTGCACCCTGGTGAAAGTGCACCATTTGGCATTGAATTGTTGCTTGAAATGGCTTTGCCCGTCTTTGATGACCAGGACCTAATAACAAAGTCCTTCCCACTTCCTCTCCTATCTCAGCCTCACAACTTACCCTAATTGGGGATTCCATAGTGTCACTGGCTCCAAACGGTTGATAACAGTTTGTGAATAACTTTTATTTTCTGATTTATTGGTTTTACTTAAAACTGGATGGTAGCCCTGTTTCAGAATAGACACTTTCCGCAGCAGAGCCTTTTTATAGATCCCGTGATTGAGTTCTGCGTTTAATGGCCTTTTTAGTGCCTCGTTCATCTTGTCCGTCATTACTTTCATTCGATAACATTTACGACAATAACTATTATACTTTAGAAAAAATTGCATTTTCACGTTTTATAGTCTTATAAACGGAGCAAACGAAAGACACGATTTTATTTTTTTGAAAATATGTTTTACTCTGAATTGCATTTCTCATTTATCAAACGACTAAATCTTTGAAACACAGAACGTGGAACGCTTGTAAACATTCTGCCGTGTGTTTGTTACAGTTTTTCTACCTTGTTGTTGTATTCAAATTTAAATTCAATATACGTTCTTGCATAGGGAGTTGCGTTGGAGTTCCAGTATTACTAATTCGTGTATTGGGTGTAATATTCGATGAAAACTTCACATTCATTGTATACATTAACTTTATGGCTTCAAAAATTCCTGGCTTCATTTGCGGAACTTTTATTGATTTCAAGTCCTTAGATTGTATGAAAACGCTCTATATTTCATTAGTTAAGTCAAGTGGAATACAATTCACCCATTCGGTCCGCTTTGTATAATGTTTACTTTAGCAACATAGAAATTAAACGAGTTCAGCCCAAATTTCTTAGATACATAAATTTTATGCTCAAAATTCCAATGGGGTATTTTCATAAAATATAAATACCGTTAAAAATGTGTGGAAAATTTATAGTTTATTTTTCTGATAATGAATGTCGTATTACGAGTATGTCATTTTAATCAATAAAAATACACTACTGTACACATTATTTCTTGTTTGATGTTTGATGAATCAATTGCATCTAATTACGCTGTCTAATAATTATTTTAGACCTGGTTGTATTACAGTTATTAACAACGTAATTATCAGCCGTGCCGACGCCACTATTATATTTTTTTTCTTTGTAAGAAACACAATGTACATATTTATAAAATTAATTAAAGTTAAGAAAAAAATATAATGTTAACGGTGAAGTTAAAGATAACACTAATTATTATTAGGTTCCGGTGAGAGGAAGAGGAATATAAGAGAGGTAAAACTCCTGATACATTCCACACTCACATTGTGTTTTGATCTTACGCGATTCTTCTGTTTGGTATTTCACGTTATTGCTGGGATTGTCTTCGTTGTGAAATTTAGTTCTATAATGAACACATACAAAGAGATTTGAGGATTTTTTCTAATGATTTTTCTACGTGTGGTGAAATGAAAGAAATCGGCTTGTCGTGTTGACCTTTTCTGTATATGGTGTTTTATTAAGTTAGTAAGCTCAGGCGAGTCATTTCAGAATTTTAAATAATTAGATTTATTGGGAGTTGGAAGTTGTGAAATATAATAGGTTCGGTTTGATTTGAAAAGCGTTAGTTTAGATTATTTTTATATTGTTCCATTATTTAGGTTTTCATTTTTGACATTGCTTCATGCTTTAAAAACTGCTTTATTTAATTTTAAAAAGTTCACTAGGACTATTCTGCTCTTTTAATCTATGTAAAAGCTCTGCTAGGGGTTAAATCAAAAAAAAAATATATATTTTCACTTACTAGGAAATATGAGCACTTAGTAAAAAAAATTATGAAGAGTTCATAAAAAAATACCAGAAAATATACAATCACTATTTATATACAACTCCAGTATTTTTTGTTGTTTGTTTTTGGGGTGTTATGCCGTGTTGCGCTAACTCCTTCTTTAGCCGACGTTTCGGACCGCGTTGCAGTGTCCATCATCAGGGCAGATCCAGAATCAGAGAAGGAGTTAGCGCAACACGGCATAACACCCCAAAAACAAACAACAAAAATGCTTTTGGCCGTGAAAATCTAAAAACTCCAGTATTGCTCTTTATTGCCATTATAACCTCCGTTCAATAATTTTTTTCTCTGTCATTACAGAGAAAATATACAATCACTATTTATATACAACTCCAGTATTGCTCTTTATTGCCATTATAACCTCCGCTCAATAATTCTTTTCTCTGTCATTACAGAGAAAATATACAATCACTATTTATATACAACTCCAGTATTGCTCTTTATTGCCATTATAACCTCCGCTCAATAATTCTTTTCTCTGTCATTACAGAGAAAATATACAATCACTATTTATATACAACTCCAGTATTGCTCTTTATTGCCATTATAACCTCCGCTCAATAATTCTTTTCTCTGTCATTACAGAGAAAATATACAATCACTATTTATATACAACTCCAGTATTGCTCTTTATTGCCATTATAACCTCCGCTCAATAATTCTTTTCTCTGGCATTACAGAGAAAATATACAATCACTATTTATATACAACTCCAGTATTGCTCTTTATTGCCATTATAACCTCCGCTCAATAATTCTTTTCTCTGTCATTACAGAGAAAATATACAATCACTATTTATATACAACTCCAGTATTGCTCTTTATTGCCATTATAACCTCCGCTCAATAATTCTTTTCTCTGGCATTACAGAGAAAATATACAATCACTATTTATATACAACTCCAGTATTGCTCTTTATTGCCATTATAACCTCCGTTCAATAATTTTTTTCTCTGTCATTACAGAGAAAATATACAATCACTATTTATATACAACTCCAGTATTGCTCTTTATTGCCATTATAACCTCCGCTCAATAATTCTTTTCTCTGTCATTACAGAGAAAATATACAATCACTATTTATATACAACTCCAGTATTGCTCTTTATTGCCATTATAACCTCCGCTCAATAATTCTTTTCTCTGGCATTACAGAGAAAATATACAATCACTATTTATATACAACTCCAGTATTGCTCTTTATTGCCATTATAACCTCCGTTCAATAATTTTTTTCTCTGTCATTACAGAGAAAATATACAATCACTATTTATATACAACTCCAGTATTGCTCTTTATTGCCATTATAACCTCCGCTCAATAATTCTTTTCTCTGTCATTACAGAGAAAATATACAATCACTATTTATATACAACTCCAGTATTGCTCTTTATTGCCATTATAACCTCCGCTCAATAATTCTTTTCTCTGTCATTACAGAGAAAATATACAATCACTATTTATATACAACTCCAGTATTGCTCTTTATTGCCATTATAACCTCCGCTCAATAATTCTTTTCTCTGTCATTACAGAGAAAATATACAATCACTATTTATATACAACTCCAGTATTGCTCTTTATTGCCATTATAACCTCCGCTCAATAATTCTTTTCTCTGGCATTACAGAGAAAATATACAATCACTATTTATATACAACTCCAGTATTGCTCTTTATTGCCATTATAACCTCCGCTCAATAATTCTTTTCTCTGTCATTACAGAGAAAATATACAATCACTATTTATATACAACTCCAGTATTGCTCTTTATTGCCATTATAACCTCCGCTCAATAATTCTTTTCTCTGGCATTACAGAGAAAATATACAATCACTATTTATATACAACTCCAGTATTGCTCTTTATTGCCATTATAACCTCCGCTCAATAATTCTTTTCTCTGTCATTACAGAGAAAATATACAATCACTATTTATATACAACTCCAGTATTGCTCTTTATTGCCATTATAACCTCCGCTCAATAATTCTTTTCTCTGGCATTACAGAGAAAATATACAATCACTATTTATATACAACTCCAGTATTGCTCTTTATTGCCATTATAACCTCCGCTCAATAATTCTTTTCTCTGTCATTACAGAGAAAATATACAATCACTATTTATATACAACTCCAGTATTGCTCTTTATTGCCATTATAACCTCCGCTCAATAATTCTTTTCTCTGGCATTACAGAGAAAATATACAATCACTATTTATATACAACTCCAGTATTGCTCTTTATTGCCATTATAACCTCCGCTCAATAATTCTTTTCTCTGTCATTACAGAGAAAATATACAATCACTATTTATATACAACTCCAGTATTGCTCTTTATTGCCATTATAACCTCCGCTCAATAATTCTTTTCTCTGTCATTACAGAGAAAATACACAATCACTATTTATATACAACTCCAGTATTGCTCTTTATTGCCATTATAACCTCCGCTCAATAATTCTTTTCTCTGGCATTACAGAGAAAATATACAATCACTATTTATATACAACTCCAGTATTGCTCTTTATTGCCATTATAACCTCCGCTCAATAATTCTTTTCTCTGTCATTACAGAGAAAATATACAATCACTATTTATATACAACTCCAGTATTGCTCTTTATTGCCATTATAACCTCCGCTCAATAATTCTTTTCTCTGGCATTACAGAGAAAATATACAATCACTATTTATATACAACTCCAGTATTGCTCTTTATTGCCATTATAACCTCCGCTCAATAATTCTTTTCTCTGTCATTACAGAGAAAATATACAATCACTATTTATATACAACTCCAGTATTGCTCTTTATTGCCATTATAACCTCCGCTCAATAATTCTTTTCTCTGTCATTACAGAGAAAATATACAATCACTATTTATATACAACTCCAGTATTGCTCTTTATTGCCATTATAACCTCCGCTCAATAATTCTTTTCTCTGTCATTACAGAGAAAATATACAATCACTATTTATATACAACTCCAGTATTGCTCTTTATTGCCATTATAACCTCCGCTCAATAATTCTTTTCTCTGTCATTACAGAGAAAATATACAATCACTATTTATATACAACTCCAGTATTGCTCTTTATTGCCATTATAACCTCCGCTCAATAATTCTTTTCTCTGTCATTACAGAGAAAATATACAATCACTATTTATATACAACTCCAGTATTGCTCTTTATTGCCATTATAACCTCCGCTCAATAATTCTTTTCTCTGTCATTACAGAGAAAATATACAATCACTATTTATATACAACTCCAGTATTGCTCTTTATTGCCATTATAACCTCCGCTCAATAATTCTTTTCTCTGTCATTACAGAGAAAATATACAATCACTATTTATATACAACTCCAGTATTGCTCTTTATTGCCATTATAACCTCCGCTCAATAATTCTTTTTTCTGTCATTACAGAGAAAATATACAATCACTTTTTATATACAACTCTAGTATTGCTCTTTATTGCCATTTTAACCTCCGCTCAATAATTCTTTTCTCTGTCATTAGAGACAAAATATACAATTACTATTTATATACAACTCCAGTATTGCTCTTTATTGCAATTACAACCTCCGCTCAATAATTCTTTTCTCTGTCATTACAGAATAAAATAATTCTCCAAAATAGAGCAATGAGAATATTAGATTTTCAAAAGTAACTAAAATGCTAAAGGAACTGAATTGGCTGACCTTAAACGCGACGATACTTATACATAGAAAAATAAATCACCTTTTACCAAAATACTTTTCAAACAAAATTATGTACAATAAGGACATTTACGGACGTAACACAAGAACGTGCAATGAAATTAGGCTAGTATAAAAAGTCAAAGCCAATACGCAAAAATGTTTACTACACAAAATAATAAAATATTATAACATGCTGCTGGAAACTATAAAGTCTTCACCAAATGGTGGAATCCAGCTGGATTGTATGAAATATTATAACACGCTGCCGGAAACTACAAAATCTTCACCAAATAGAAGAATCAAGCTGGATTGTATGAAATATTATAACACGCTGCCGGAAACTATAATAATAATAATAATGTTTATTTCAGCTGGACAGAGCGGTGTGTGCAATGCTCTGCATGCCATAAAAATTTACGTTTAAGTTCATACATACACAAAAAGAAAATCAATAAAGAAATAAATAAAAATAATAAAAAATGAATACATTGATGAGCACTAGGGTGTATCGATTTTTAACTTTTTTTTGTTTTCAAATTCCAAGTTGAGAAAAAGTTGCTACTAGGTACCACAACTTACCACAAAAAGTTTTGGATTTTTAAAAAAAATTTTAGGTCTCCCGCACAAGGCTTAAAGTTTTAATTTTTTTCAAAAATATCAAATTTTTTAAAATTTAAAAAAATAAATTCATTCTCTTCATCGAATAATTTCGCGGAAAAGAGATAAGCCGCCATAGCTCAGTGGTCAGAGCTGTCGACCGGCAATCGAAAGGACACGGGTTCAAGTCTCGTTGGCGTCATGTATCTTTTATCAGGAGATTTTTCAATGTGGATGAGTGTTGTAATGATCTGCCCTTTCTACTTCAAACTTCTCCTTCTTCTCTTCTTTCTACGATAGATTTTCCTTTAAGTCCCATAGGTAACTTTTCCATAAGGCTTTGGTTATGTATATATCCGGGGTAGGAAGGTCCTCCCTGCCGTCTTTCAATCCCTTGCCTCTCTCTTTATTACACACCCCTTCAAGTGTGTACATCCTAGTTTGTCTACGTGACGTACGACCTTGAACGTACTCATTTCACGTGACGGTTCAGTATAAAAAGGCTTCACCGAACGTTGTGTTGGGTTTTTGTTTCTCGGTTTAGAAACCTAGTTATCTATATTTGTGTGGTATCCCTTGGTTCTTTTGAGATAGAGTGAGTTGAATTCATTACTGCTGTGTTTTAAAACCATTTTATAAACCTTATCTTCTAAGTCGCCTGCTCTCCCCCCCACTAGCTACTCGATTCTACCTATCGTAGGGTAATGTGAATATAATAAAGTGTTAGATTTTATATATGTGATATACATACGATAAGTTTATGGTGTTAGTTGTCGGCGCCATCCATGTATATTTTTTGGGAGGGGAAGGAGAGGAAAGGAAATGAATTTTTTTCAAGCTAAGATTGACTCCTCCTCTTACCAAACAAAACTGATGGATGATAATTTGAGCAAGGCGATCGATATCTGCGTGTCTGGATATCACAACCGGCCGGGTCTCCCCTTGTTACAAATCGGCAACCTTCACGCCAGAATAAAGAAAACCAGGTCTCATCACCAATTTCAGAATTGCCCCAATCTCAAACACCTCCAGGAAATCTACTTTACTGAGTGTAGAAGGGGAAAGCCATGACATCCCTTGTCACGAATCTAGTCGCGAAAATGTGACACGTAAGGTCCTAAGTTACGAGCCACCTCTAGAAAACATTGTAACTCCCACGCCGTCGGGGATTTACATCCCTTTCTAGGTCAATACATAGTTAACACACGACGATCTTGTCGACATTTTGCCCGCTTATTAACGATAGGTTGTGTGCCTACCCATTCAGCCAATTATCATGTGAGATATATGTAAGGTCTACTCGATATGCCAAATTTGGGATGAGGACTGTCTGTATTTTAATATTTGGTTCCAGTATTTATTTTATGAGGTTACTAGCATCCTCGTGTATTAGGTATGGGTAACTCCTACTGAATACCTATCCTCTCAGGTAAGGTATAAACGGATAATTGGTTTGATTTTTTGCATTTAATTTAAAGAGGCTGCCTACCTCTCGAAAGGTACCTGTTGAGAAAAGTTGTTCGGTTGGTAGTTTTATTTCGGAGATTACCATCTCCCTCTTCCGACTTTAGATTTGTTTTTGTGCATCCCAATTCGTAACTTAGAAAGTCAAACAATAGATGAAAAGTATTAAATTAGAAGGTCAAATAACGGAAGGAAAGTTTTCATTTTGTTCCGTCTGGTTGCATCCGATCGCTTTCAATTTGGGACGGCATACGCTAGCAAAACTTCCCCTTTGACTGACTGTACACCGCGCCTCTCGGCCTATATATGAAAAGGTCATTGGCCTGTCTCCCACTCACAGCTGATTGACAATGCGTCTAGCGTATTCCTTCTTATGGGAAGATTATTTGGGTTGCAGGCGTTGCAAACTCGGTTCCTGTACCTCGGTTGTATCCTATTATTAAAAGGGTCCTCTGAAATTTAATAAATAATATAAAAAAACTCACCCTGTTAGTCACCTCCAAATCCTCGTGTGAAACTTACCTGGTTACACTATATAGCTAAATCACTTTAATTTTCGACCTCCTCCCTACGCTTATAAAAGGGTAATTAAATATTCCTGTAAATAAAATTGTACCTCCCTAATCTGTTAGGATTCGAACCCACAGTTAATAATCTATTTGATTCTCTGGTTTTCGGTCTCCGTGGATAGAATGCCATCTCGCCAAATCAATAACTTAACCCGATTAAACACTTCCTGCCTTTAAGTACATTCACTCTGCTTTAAAAACGCAATCATTATTTTTATTATTTTCATGTTTTTAAGACAAGCAATCTAGTTCGAACTGTATACGAAATCACGTTTAAATCAACACAACTTTATAACACAATCGCGATTGCACAACACCTGGCGCCCCTGAGGTGGGTTTTTACAAAACGGCGCTCTACAAATTATCCAATTATTATTATTGTCATTATTATTAATTGTTTTCTCACTGAGTCGAACCACTTTCACTTCACACAAGCACCGGATCAATAATATTTCACTTTAATTCAATATACAACAAAGCTTTCTAACACTATTTGAATTCACTAATCAACTGCAATTTCACACAACACTTCTGATTTGAATTCATTTCTTGGAGCTCCCAACGTACCCACGTTCAAGAACTGACTGCCCGTCCCTGCGCCCTGTCCCGTGTGAATGTGTTTACTCCAGGCCTGTCTGTCCATAAATCTCCCGTCGTTGTCTAAACAAAATTTTTTTTGAGCACGTTCGTTTCGTTTATTTTATGTGAGTGTCCAAAACATCACAGCCTCCCTTTAGTTCTAAGCCCAGCGGGTAATCTCGCTTCCTCGTGTTAGTCGATGGGATTAGAAATAACTATAGGTAATTTACATTTCTCGAATACCTCTGTATTTATTTTTTATTTTTATTTTAAATTTTATTTTAATTCTTCCAAAATGTTGAGCGCCCCTGTTCTTCGTTTCTAACCTAGCATCTGTTTATTTTTTGGTTCCCGTGATTATCGGCTTGTTCTGCTGGTGAGTTTTTTCCCGCCCTCAGCTTTTTCAAGTGTTTTTGTGTCTCTATGGGTAGAAATTCAATATGTCATGTGTTCCGTAACGCCAATTGCTTTTGACAGGCCGTGTACTAACCAATCGTATCGTCAGGATTTGAACTGTTTAGTTTAAGTTCGCACAAGTCAGCTAAAACGACGGAAAGCCGTGAGCCCAGCCAGTTGCACAAAAACGGTTCGACCTGTCAATTATCGATCCCCGGTTGTGTTATCGGAATAATCATAATACGTATTTATTATCGCAATTTAATCTAAAATAACGAGTGATAACGAACGACAGTTCAGTTCCAGTGCTGACAGATGAGGCTGATGCAGATTTCACCATCATTTCACCGGTAAGTTGCTTGTGAAGTAACGTTACGCATTGTGTTTCCGCATTCGCCTGTCAAAAACCGTATAATTAATTGATTTGTTATCTGTGTGGAATAGCCCTTGAGTCGGCTATTCCAACCCCTGTTCGTTTTTCGAACATTTTTGGTGCCGAAACTAGGGAACTTTAAGATTATAATCTATCTATGCCAAAACGGATATATGCTGTGGAATGTTTCTTAAATTTTGAATAATAATCAATTCGAACAGTAATTAGGTAGGTACCTAGCTCTTGAGTATTTACGACCTACCGCGCATATAATTATAATAGATTAAATTATTATCATTTATTTAGTTTATTTACGACCATAGTATTTACGATTTCATAGTATTTACGACCTACCGCGTATATAATTATAATAGATTAAATTATTATCATTTATTTCGTTTCGTTTTTAGGTACGTTTCCAATCGCGTTTATTCAACATGGCCCCAGCCATTCAAACATTGCGCCGGAAACGGACATTAGCGAATAATAGGTTAGTCAAGACACATGAAATAGCAAAAAGCGCTTTGCACGATGCAACTAAGTGCAACTTATTGTTAGCGCATTATACTACTCTGGAAAAGATAGTTCTTGAATTTGAAACGTCTCACGCGGAAATATTAGCTTTAGATGACACAAACGAAATTGATGAGGATAAAATTCGTGAAACCTTTGACGAGATGTATTATCAAATTGTCGAAATTTACCAGGAGTTAACCAGTCAGCCTCTCGATTGTAAGACCGCGAATGCGTGCACAAACGTTAAATTACCAAAAATAAACATTCCAATATTTTCTGGAAATGTCAAGCAATGGCCCGAATTTTACGACATGTTTAACGCTCTGATTCATGAAAACAAATCTTTATCCAACATCGAACGCATGCAGTATTTGTTCTCATGTTTATCTGGAGAAGCTTTAGGGTTAATTCGGACATTTCCAGTACAAGGAGCTCACTACGTTGAAGCATATCAAAGATTAATCGCGCGCTATCGTAACGCGCGTGAACTCGCCTTTACGTGTTGGCGGGAAATGCTAAATTTAAATTTTCCGCCTAACGATCCTTTTGAATTTCGTCGCGTGTTCGATGTATTTAATGAGGATTTAACAATTTTAAAAGAATTGGATCTCCCAATAGATAATTGGGACTTCGTGCTTTGTTATTTAATTCTGTCGAAATTAGATTCACCTACAAGATGCGCATTCGAACAACTGCAGTCTCCTACCGACCTGCCTTCATATTTGAAACTCAAAGAGTTTCTTTATAACAAATGCGAAGCTCTTGTACGAGACTTACATTTTTCGACTCGCGATAGCAGTACTATTGACAAACCTCTTGCACGGAACTTTAATCAGGCTGCCAAAAAACGCACTTCAGCGCTTCTTTGCGATCTTAAGAAAGGACAGCCTAAAACAAATAGGTCCTCGAACTCCACCACTTATCTGAAATGCTCCTGTTGCGGGGAAGACCACTCCATTTCCAAGTGCAAGGTATTTGCACTCAAGTCAGTTCAGGATCGCCTACAGTTTGTTCAATCACACCGTTGGTGTTTCAATTGTCTTCATTCTTCTCATTATCTTAAAGATTGTAAATCTTTGTTTACATGTCAAAAATGTCAGCAAAAACATCATACTTTGCTCCATCGAGACGAAAACGCTTCTTTGGAAGATCAGTATCAACACTCCACGGCGTCTACGGACCAGGAGCCTTCTTCCGACTCTAAAATTCAGGTCCTCACCAACTTAGGAGACAAGTCCATAGTACTATTGTCAACCGCCAATGTTGGCATTCGCGATTCATCCGGCCGTTTCCAAACCTTTCGCGCATTGATCGATTCGGGCAGTCAAGCTCACTTCATCACCGATCGTGCTGCGGAGCTCGTAGGCATCCCTCGTCAAGCCAGTTCTCAGAGAGTTAGCGGCTTAGGCCAATCTTCCGCAACCACGTCAGGAGTCATTCAATTAGAGATCGGTGTTAAGGGACGGGTTCTCTTCAACATCAAGGCACTTACGCTGCCAAGTATCTGTGGCAACATGCCAACTGTTCGTCTAGATAAGTCATCGTGGCATCAGTTGAGAGACTTGCCTCTTGCCGATCCTGACT
Organism: Hesperophylax consimilis; assembly: GCF_061612785.1. Classification (NCBI taxonomy): domain Eukaryota; kingdom Metazoa; phylum Arthropoda; class Insecta; order Trichoptera; family Limnephilidae; genus Hesperophylax; species Hesperophylax consimilis. The sequence goes on along the minus strand of NC_142841.1, from coordinate 1,069,495 downwards.
GTCACAAACCGGGACCGATTGATCTTCTTCTGGGTGCTGAGGTTTTCTCTTGTCTTCTGAGACCTGGTAATGTGAATGGTGGTCCACGTCAGCCATCAGCTTTCAATTCTGCATTTGGTTGGCTTCTTCTAGGTTCAATTGGTTCGGACACTGCTCACGAAACGAAATCTTTCATCGTTACTAACGAGGACCGGCTCCACGAAGAGGTCCAGCGACTGTGGGAGTTAGACACCATTCCCCAGTCTTCACACCTCACTCATGAGGAACAACTTTGTGAACAAATGTACTGCACTGACCACTCACGGGACGGATCTTCGGGAAGATACATCGTATCCTTGCCTTTCCGAGAAAGTGGAAGGGATATCTCTTTTCCAGGGTCGCGTGAGATCGCTTTACGTAGATTCCATTCACTCGAGCGCAAACTCATAGCAAATCCAACCTTACGTGAACAATATTCTGCTTTCATGACTGATTATTTACACAGTGGTCACATGACTCGTGTTCCTGGAAAAGATTTGCACAAGGGAAAGTATCACATACCTCATCATTGCATTCTTCGTCCAGGCGGCACTAGCATTTACTTAAGAGTCGTTTTCGACGCCTCAGCGACGGATGTTAACGGATCCTTGTTAAATGATACCTTGCTTATCGGTCAAAAGCTTCAAAAGAACCTGCTGGAGCTTTTGCTAAAATTCCGTATACCATCGGTAGTGTTTACTGCTGATGTACGACAAATGTATCGCCAAATATTGGTTCTAGAACCAGATCGCGCTTTCCAAAGAATATTTTGGCGTTTTCATTCGTCGGAACCCTTCCACGAGTACCAACTAAACACTGTAACCTATGGTGTCTCCTCCGCCCCATTTTTGGCCTGTCGTACTGTCAAACAGTTGACCAAAGATGAAGGTTATGATTTACCGCTAGCGCGTCGTGTGCTAACTTCGGATATTTACATAGATGACATCGTTACCGGTTGTAACAGCTTAGAACAAGCTCAACAAACGAAAACCGAAGTTATCGAGCTGTTTAAACGAGGTCAATTCGAATTGCGGAAGTGGGCTAGTAACAAACCAGAATTACTCGCCGATCTGCCTCCGGAATACTGCCTCAATGACTTGGTGTCCATGGATGTTGATAACTCTCACATTCTCAAGGTATTGGGATTAAAGTGGGAGCCACGACATGATACATTTTCATTCGAAGTCCTATGCCTCGATCGCGAGTGCACTAAACGCACTATCCTCAGTGAAGTCGCTCGGGTTTTTGACCCTCTCGTTTTTCTATGCCCTTTGACGTTTTTCGCCAAATCCCTAGTACCAAAGTTGTGGGTTCTAAAGGTTGGGTGGGATGACACCCCCCCTGTTAAAATTGTTCGTCAATGGGATCGTTATACTAAACAATTACCGCTCTTGAAGTCGTTCAAAATCCCTCGATGGGTGTCATTCCCTCACATGGAGTCGTGTCAACTTCATGGCTTCTCAGATAGTTCGGAACTTGGATATGGCGCGGTAGTTTACTTGCAAATCATGGATGTTAACGATAAAGTCCAAATATATTTGGTTTGCGCCAAGTCTCGAGTCACCCCCACAAAAAAGATTTCATTGCCTCGCCTTGAACTGTGTGCGGCAGTTCTTCTAGCAGATCTATTAAAATTCGTCAAAGATTTATACGTACCATTGCTTCAGATCTCCAATACCTTTGCGTGGTCGGATTCAACCATCGTGCTCGCCTGGTTACGTTCTCTTTCGTGTCGCTGGAAGACTTTCGTGGCTAACCGTGTCAGTCACATTCAAGATGCCCTCGAAGGGACTTCCTGGCATCACGTGTCATCTGGAGATAATCCAGCGGATGTCGCTTCTCGTGGTCAATCTCCAGCCGATCTGATCGATAACACGTTATGGTGGGCGGGGCCTTCGTGGCTGATCCAGTCATCCGATTCTTGGCCGTTGTTCGATGGCAATTTCGACGAAATTGAACTTCACTCTGAGGAACGAGTTCGATCTTTATTTGTCCAACAGGACGAAAATCTGGTGGACCTATTATTAGTTAAATTTTCTTCGATTCGGAAGATCCAACGCATTCTCGGTTACTGTCTTAGATTCATATACAACCTACAGAATAAAGAATCTCGTCGTTTGTATCTTCCATTAAACCGTGCCGAAATTCACACTTCACTTTTGACAGTAGTTAAACGCACTCATCATGTACATTTTAATAATGATATCACACGCTTGAAAGAGGGCAACCTTATGTCGAAACAAATGCGGAAGCTTAATCCCTTCATTGACGACCACGGTGTGCTCAGGGTGGGTGGCAGGTTATCTCAATCTGGGCTCGAATTCGAGTATAAACATCCTGCCCTATTTCCTCGCGAATCTAAGCTTACTTCTCTTGTGATAGACGCTCTACATCGAGAACATTGTCATCCAGGCCCCGACGGCGTTGTTCGTATCGCTACGGTTCGTACATCGAATGGTTCTCTTCTCACGAGACCATTACCCAAATTGTGTCCATTGCCTAGTCAATGTGACTAATCATTTTCGCTTCCGCGGCGCATTCTTTCTTATCATTTTCATTATTATTATTAATATATATTTTTTTTCTTTTTCTTCTCTCTTTTCACTGTTTCTTCGTTCACGCAACGTTCCACAGCATTGCCCGTTTTGTTTCTAAATTTTATTTAAAATACACGTTGTTGTATTTTGGTGGGCGGAATGTTCCGTAACGCCAATTGCTTTTGACAGGCCGTGTACTAACCAATCGTATCGTCAGGATTTGAACTGTTTAGTTTAAGTTCGCACAAGTCAGCTAAAACGACGGAAAGCCGTGAGCCCAGCCAGTTGCACAAAAACGGTTCGACCTGTCAATTATCGATCCCCGGTTGTGTTATCGGAATAATCATAATACGTATTTATTATCGCAATTTAATCTAAAATAACGAGTGATAACGAACGACAGTTCAGTTCCAGTGCTGACAGATGAGGCTGATGCAGATTTCACCATCATTTCACCGGTAAGTTGCTTGTGAAGTAACGTTACGCATTGTGTTTCCGCATTCGCCTGTCAAAAACCGTATAATTAATTGATTTGTTATCTGTGTGGAATAGCCCTTGAGTCGGCTATTCCAACCCCTGTTCGTTTTTAACACTTGTTTATTTTCGAATTTTAAACTCCGAGTTTTGTTTATTACATAATAGTGCTTGACTTAACTTTGTGTTTTTTCATCTCAATGCGTTATTTGTATTATATTCGAGTGTTATTTATTTCCACGTTGATTTGTTTTTATTTTGTGTCCTCGGCTGTGATCCGATGGTTTTTTGTCCGTCTGTGTTATTTATGACTTAAACATTCTCTGCCTTTTAGATCTGGAATAAACAATAATTGTTTACAGTTATTCTAATATCAATGGTATAAAATATGCCATATACTTCACGATATCCGATGCAATGTTTATTTTAGATTTGTCCCAGCTATCTTATTCTTGTGTTATAGTTAATCCGATTTCGATGTTTGTTTATCCTTTGGCTTCGTTGTTTATGAACATTTTAGATGTTTTTTGTCGTCACAATGAATTCAATGTTTTCCGGGTCTGTCTGTTTATTCTATTTTGCCTTTGAAGTACGATGTCTCTGTTATCATTTTTGACGATAGGTACCATTTCTTTTGCTGTTAATGTGAATTAATAAGGTTTATGAAATCCATTTTTTTTCTCAACAACAGTAATGAACTCAAGCCAGCTTTTATATCTATCTCTCCTGGTTTGCGGCATCAGATGTAATGATCTGACCTTTCTACTTCAAACTTCTCCTTCTTCTCTTCTCTCTACGATAGATTTTCCTTTAAGTCCCATAGGTAACTTTTCCATAAGGCTTTGGTTATGTATATATCCGGGGTAGGAAGGTCCTCCCTGCCGTCTTTCAATCCCTTGCCTCTCTCTTTATTACACACCCCTTCAAGTGTGTACATCCTAGTTTGTCTACGTGACGTACGACCTTGAACGTACTCATTTCACGTGACGGTTCAGTATAAAAAGGCTTCACCGAACGTTGTGTTGGGTTTTTGTTTCTCGGTTTAGAAACCTAGTTATCTATATATGTGTGGTATCCCTTGGTTCTTTTGAGATAGAGTGAGTTGAATTCATTACTGCTGTGTTTTAAAACCATTTTATAAACCTTATCTTCTAAGTCGCCTGCTCTCCCCCCCACTAGCTACTCGATTCTACCTATCGTAGGGTAATGTGAATATAATAAAGTGTTAGATTTTATATATGTGATATACATACGATAAGTTTATGGTGTTAGTTGTCGGCGCCATCCATGTATATTTTTTGGGAGGGGAAGGAGAGGAAAGGAAATGAATTTTTTTCAAGCTAAGATTGACTCCTCCTCTTACCAAACAAAACTGATGGATGATAATTTGAGCAAGGCGATCGATATCTGCGTGTCTGGATATCACAACCGGCCGGGTCTCCCCTTGTTCCAAATCGGCAACCTTCACGCCAGAATAAAGAAAACCAGGTCTCATCACCAATTTCAGAATTGCCCCAATCTCAAACACCTCCAGGAAATCTACTTTACTGAGTGTAGAAGGGGAAAGCCATGACATCCCTTGTCACGAATCTAGTCGCGAAAATGTGACACGTAAGGTCCTAAGTTACGAGCCACCTCTAGAAAACATTGTAACTCCCACGCTGTCGGGGATTTACATCCCTTTCTAGGTCAATACATAGTTAACACACGACGATCTTGTCGACATTTTGCCCGCTTATTAACGATAGGTTGTGTGCCTACCCATTCAGCCAATTATCATGTGAGATATATGTAAGGTCTACTCGATATGCCAAATTTGGGATGAGGACTGTCTGTATTTTAATATTTGGTTCCAGTATTTATTTTATGAGGTTACTAGCATCCTCGTGTATTAGGTATGGGTAACTCCTACTGAATACCTATCCTCTCAGGTAAGGTATAAACGGATAATTGGTTTGATTTTTTGCATTTAATTTAAAGAGGCTGCCTACCTCTCGAAAGGTACCTGTTGAGAAAAGTTGTTCGGTTGGTAGTTTTATTTCGGAGATTACCATCTCCCTCTTCCGACTTTAGATTTTTTTTTGTGCATCCCAATTCGTAACTTAGAAAGTCAAACAATGGATGAAAAGTATTAAATTAGAAGGTCAAATAACGGAAGGAAAGTTTTCATTTTGTTCCGTCTGGTTGCATCCGATCGCTTTCAATTTGGGACGGCATACGCTAGCAAAACTTCCCCTTTGACTGACTGTACACCGCGCCTCTCGGCCTATATATGAAAAGGTCATTGGCCTGTCTCCCACTCACAGCTGATTGACAATGCGTCTAGCGTATTCCTTCTTATGGGAAGATTATTTGGGTTGCAGGCGTTGCAAACTCGGTTCCTGTACCTCGGTTGTATCCTATTATTAAAAGGGTCCTCTGAAATTTAATAAATAATATAAAAAAACTCACCCTGTTAGTCACCTCCAAATCCTCGTGTGAAACTTACCTGGTTACACTATATAGCTAAATCACTTTAATTTTCGACCTCCTCCCTACGCTTATAAAAGGGTAATTAAATATTCCTGTAAATAAAATTGTACCTCCCTAATCTGTTAGGATTCGAACCCACAGTTAATAATCTATTTGATTCTCTGGTTTTCGGTCTCCGTGGATAGAATGCCATCTCGCCAAATCAATAACTTAACCCGATTAAACACTTCCTGCCTTTAAGTACATTCACTCTGCTTTAAAAACGCAATCATTATTTTTATTATTTTCATGTTTTTAAGACAAGCAATCTAGTTCGAACTGTATACGAAATCACGTTTAAATCAACACAACTTTATAACACAATCGCGATTGCACAACACCTGGCGCCCCTGAGGTGGGTTTTTACAAAACGGCGCTCTACAAATTATCCAATTATTATTATTGTCATTATTATTAATTGTTTTCTCACTGAGTCGAACCACTTTCACTTCACACAAGCACCGGATCAATAATATTTCACTTTAATTCAATATACAACAAAGCTTTCTAACACTATTTGAATTCACTAATCAACTGCAATTTCACACAACACTTCTGATTTGAATTCATTTCTTGGAGCTCCCAACGTACCCACGTTCAAGAACTGACTGCCCGTCCCTGCGCCCTGTCCCGTGTGAATGTGTTTACTCCAGGCCTGTCTGTCCATAAATCTCCCGTCGTTGTCTAAACAAAATTTTTTTTGAGCACGTTCGTTTCGTTTATTTTATGTGAGTGTCCAAAACATCACAGTGTTTCAGGCTAATAATTATTGCTTATAAAATAATTAAGATGACCTCTTCGAAGATTCTTGCAATTATTGTCTCAAGAGATATGGGTCTGTAATTAACAGATGATGTCAGGTTTAACTGGCGGCTTTTTGGGATCGGTATTATTATTGTTTTGGGCAGCTCTTTCGGAATGTGTCCGAGGCCGATCATGGCAGTGAAGAGAGAGGCAAGCAGTATTGTTAAGTACTCCCTCGCATGCTTTACATGTTCTATGACCAGTCCATCGTGACCTGCAGATTTACCTCCTGCCATGTTGCGTATTACTCGCTGGATCATCTCAGGTAATATGACGATAGACGGCTGTTTTTCTGGTTGATGCGTTGTTGTTTCAATCTCTTTAACCATTATTTGCGGTTGATCTGGTGCGGAGCAAAATGTATTTCTGAAAACTTCAGCAATATCTTTATTTACAGATTTTCCAATAATCTGGCTCGGTGCGGTATATTTCGCTTTCAATACGGCATTGGTTTTATTCCAGAAAGATGAACAATTCTTGCATTCAAAGCTGTTCGCTATTTTGTCCATTTTGTTCTGTTCAAAGTTTCTTTGACAATTCTTATATTCTTTCTCAAAAAGCAATCTGGTTTCTTTTCTAGCTTCCATGATGGGACCTTCAGTAGGTCGTCCATTCTGCAGCCAATTTATATGTGCATTTCTAGACGTTTCATAATATAAGGCAACCTGCTCATTCCAACCCGCTGTAACTTTCCATTTTCTCCCATTTTTTGGCCTTCTCCCTATGTTAAACGCAAATATTGCTGAGTATTATTATCCATAAATTATCTGAAGTTGACCTATTGCAAATTGGGCATACATGGAGTAGGACTGCACTTCTACATGATTTTTGGGCCGCTATCGACACGGTTCCTCTACTTTTGTGTGACTTGCGGTATATTTGGGAAACCCATTAGATCTTAGAGTGGTGTGCATTGGTCTATGATCAGACCAGTCGGACTTGTAGTCAATACATATATTTTCTATTGTATTGAGTACTGCCTGAGTCACAAGACAGTGGTCGAGCCACTTAGTGGTATTATGTGCATCGCTTACGTATGTGTAGGAGTCGAGCGGGAGTATGTCAACATCCGCAATTTGTAGGTTATATTCGGAGCAGAATGATTTAAGCTCACGCCCAAATGGCGAATTCATGTCGGCATTAAAGTCTCCCAGAATAATACAATGAGGGTTGTCTCTTTCCTCAATTTTCGTGTGTATTTTCGATAGACAATACATTATTAAATTTTGACTAAAATCATCACAAAATAGATTAAAATAATCATTAAATGTACATAATTGGTAAAAATAAGTACACAAAAAAAATATAATTTAATATTGAAATTGTAGGAGGAAGGAAACATGTGCATATTTTTCATATCATATTTCTGAATAGTTAAGTATAGTACAAACTAACTATCACACAGCTGTCTTGGCATATTTCTTGTTTCATTCGCATTCATACATTTAATTCATTTGCTCGTACCAGACAATCACATCCCCTTCCCCTCCCCGCTTTCAGCAGCCTAAAATTTTACTCCAAATTAGGGATGTCATAGTCATACTGGCTCTGAGCAGTTGGGACTTCCTGTATGATAATCACATTTGATAAATCATCACCCATTGAAATACCAGTAAAACAGACACCACATTCTTTACTTTAATGGTCTAATTACAGGTATTCTTATCAAACGAACTAAGAGCAACTTTCATTGAAATACTGGTAAAACAGATGATGAAATCGCACATATCCTCTTTGATTCAACAGGGTCAATTGTCGATAGATGAGTTTCTCTTTAAAATAAATACCGGTAACATCGACAAAGGATGCTGGCATGCTGTAACCCAATCACTGACAATAGTTTCGCAAAGCATCTTCCATAGAAATACCAGTAAATCATTCATTGCTCCAATAGGCTCACACTCCGATCTCCGAGGCGCTTATTGCTCAGAGCAGCACCTTCCCTTGAAATACAGACAAAACAGACGGTGCGGATAGTCCGGAGTGCACTCTAGCCACATGCTTCTTTAAGTTGGAGGTGTGGTTGAAACGGTAGCCGCACTGATCGCAGCAGCAGATCCGCTCGTTGGTGTGTGTTCGTTTGTGCACTTTGAGCGAATTAATGAAGTTCGTTCTAAATTCGCCGGCGTGCATTATGTAGCTGAAATGAGTAGGGGGAAGAATATGATTGGAAAAGCAATCAGTGCGCATCTCAAAACTTCATAACAGACCATTGTTATTTTCATATACATTTTTGAAATTTTTACATTTGACGAAAAATCAAAAAAAAAATTCAACATTCCGAAACACTGACTTTAGTTGTAGGATGCCATTTACTAATACTAAAAAAGACCTTAAATTTATCATCGGGTACTGAAAGAACTCATTTAAGTTTCCAAATACATTTAGCCAATAGTGTCTTAAATATTGGTGGCATTTTTCGTAATTCTTTTCCTTTAAGAAACCATTTCCATTTAATAGCGATTTGAGCGCCCTTTTAATTTGTACTAAATAAGGAACTCGGAAGGCTTTTATAGGAAAAAGGCGGTAGAATCTTATTAGCAAAATGAAATAAAGGCTTTTGTCGACGCCTTCGTGGAAGGTCAAATTTTTATTGCTTCCACCCTTATATAATACGTACTAGAATCGCTACATAAACTGGAAGAAATATCTCATTAAATTGATTAACTTATTGACACAAAATATCAACGTGTAATGGCCGAGTCGTTACGCCACCAGCACAGAAAACTACAATTATTACTACTATTTCTGTGAACAGAAGACATCGCGTCCTAAAATGTTTGTTTTATTTTTTTACTATTAAAATAATCGTACAATATGTCCGAAGAATTCTCATATCCCAATGTCTTTCTAATTCTTTAATAATATTTAATATTGAATATTCCATTTTGAGGGCTCGCAGTAGAAATCGAGTTGCGAACTAGTAATATCCAACACAACCACCACCTTGAACAGGAAACAGATCACATAGACGGATAACAAATTTAGGGACAGGTCGACCAAATGGTCGACTTAAAACAGGACTTCGCCACGTTGAGTCATCATAGAATATTAAGAATCGATAAACAGTAACGCACGATTTAAAAATAATCACTGTTGAAAAAGATAAAGCACGATTTAACAAAAAATAATTTATGTGTACAGAATGATCGAAAATCTCTCAAATACCCGCTATGAAAACGTAACTTAACTTCATGAAGTTAGTAACTGGTACTTAGGTATTCTTACATAAGGACGAAGCGATCATATATCCTGAAGCGATCAGCTCAGGTGGGGCTTCATTAAAACAGAGTTAAGTTATCTCTTGTGGGACAATCAAGAGTTAAAATTGATGACTTTTGCCAATTTTAATTCTTTGTACACATTGCACTCACTTTATTATAAATATTATAGAAATTTCAGCGCTCATTTGTTGAGATCCTAAATTTGTTCGAAGTATTTTTTTTCCGTTTCATTAAATTCAATTTATTTTTCTAAAATGATATTTACCACCTGGCACGGTCGTGATGGTGGGGTTTCAATGGCACGGTCGTGATGGTGGGGTCTCAATCACACGGTCGTGATGGTGGGGTCTCAATGGCACGGTCGTGAGGGTGAGGTCTCAATCACACGGTCGTGAGGGTGGGGTCTCAATGATACGGTCGTGAGGGTGGGGTCTCAATAGCTCGACTGCTGAACGATATGCTGTGTGTGTGTATTTCCTCTATATATATTAGGTCCAGGTTCACTGAACCCCTAAAAAATCGGAAAAAACATATGTTAAGATGATATAATCTATACATGTCTAATTTTTCACTTAACTTCTTTCACTCTGTTACCTTTCACTTTAAAACTTTTCAATTTAAACCTTAATTTGAAAATTTTTACTATATGTATATTTTATAACGTTACCAAATAATATGCACAAGTAGTTATAATATATAAGTTGTCCTCTCCTAAGCACAAGCATCTGCTTTACCGGGATAGTGTATGTAATATTATATAAACCAACATATTATGTGGCTATAAACTTATATATTTATTTGAAATTAAATAATTAATTTAGAGACGGAACATTTAAATTTACCAATTAAAACCACCTCTTCTGTACAATTTTCTTTCCGCGCCCCACAATTTACCCACCTCAAAATATTCCTCAATATTCACCTGCTTTAGAAAGGTGTCTAGTATGACAATAATAATATTTATATAATTTAGGATTTTGATTTCAAATTAAGTACCACAGACTGAGATTTAGATTAAGATTATTCAACAATCAACTTAAATACTGGAATGAATGAATAAGCCGTTTTTATAATTATCTTTTTAAACTATCTCCGTATTTCGTTCGCTCTTCCATTAGGAAAATAAATACTCGCAGGAGCTTCCGTCCACGTAATTACAGCAGATTATTTCAATTCGCTTCGGAGAAACTTTTTCGAAACGCTTTTAAAGAAGATTTTTCCAAAGATAGATGGAAAATTAATAAGGAGTGATTTTCTTTGTCTGTGACGTCATCAGACTTTAGACTGCTTCTCGGAAGTTAGATTATCGCAGGAAGATATCGTAATGCCCAATTATATGATTCCGTCTGCCTTTTATTCAACTTCCTTCCCTCTCATAGCGTTTCTCCTCCTTTTTATATTCCACACAGTATTTATGTTTCCCTGTGACTTATTTTAGCCTCACGCGGAAATGATATGTTTTCATTAGTAGGTTCGCTTTCGATCTGTGGACAGTAATATTTCAAAACGTGTGAAGCTTTTAGCTAGTTTATTTTGCTAATGACGACAGGCTTAATATTACTCGGCAAGCTGAAATCTTTCTTTTTTTTTTTTTTTTAATGTATATTTTATTTAGTTATAAGAGTTTACATCTTATACCTAATATATTATTTTCTATGACTACTACAATATTATTTACTTCTTACATACTAAAATTTAGATTTAACAACATTGAGACATAATCCACGAAAAACTGCAAGACTTTTAGCTTCCTTAACAATTACCGGGAGTTCATTGAACATTTTAAAACCTTTATAATAAATATTGTTTTGTGTTTCTGATAAGTGTGTTTTAGGAAGCCTAAAATCGTTGCAGTTTCTCGTAGGATATAAATGAACTGCACTATTAATTTTAACATTCTTTGACATATAGTCAGGTAACATTTTATTTTTTAGCTTATAAATAAACACTAAGGTATTATAAACTAATCGTTGCCACACACTTAAAATATTGAGTTGACGTTGCATGGTTTTAATTCTGGTGTACCTGCTACAACACAGTATTGACCTCATGCCTCTGTTCTGGATTACTTCCATTCTCTTAATTTGGGTTTTGTTACTTAGAAATATTACACTTGTACAATAATTTAGATGGGATGCTACAGTGGTATTGTAGACCAATATCCTTGTTTTAATGTCCAATTTTCCTTTTATCCTACTTAAGAAATTAACCTTTTTCGCCATTTTTTTATTTAAAATTTCAAAGTTAGTGTTAAATTTTAACTTGTTATCTATTATGATTCCCAGGTATTTAATTTCTTTTACTTCTTCCATATTTTGATTGTCTATATTTAGGACAGTATGTACGTTTAGTTTTTTCCCTAATACCATAAATTTACTTTTAGTTACATTTAATTTCAATTTATTTATGTTTAACCACTTAGATAATTCATTAAGTTCATTTTGTATTTTTGACAACGCATCTTCAATATTATTTGCTATAATATATAAAAGTGTGTCATCTGCAAAAAGTTTGATGGAACAGTACTTTAAGCACTTCACTATATCATTAATATATAAAATAAATAGGAGCGGTCCCAAAACAGATCCTTGAGGAACTCCAATGTTGATTTCTTGTTCTTCAGAGATAGTATCTCCAATTTTGGTTTTTTGTTTTCTATTTTTTAAGTAATCAATAAACCACTGCAATTCGTTAGCACGGATTCCTATGTCCTTCAATTTCATTATTAGTCTTTCTCTGTCTATCGTTTCAAAAGCACGTCTAAAATCCAAGAACACTGCTATTGTGATTTTCTTCTGATCCATAGCTGTTTTCCATTCATTTATCACATAATTTATTGCTGTTTCACAGGAATATTTATTTCTAAACCCAGATTGTTCTTTTACTAGGATGTTATTTTTTTCTATAAATTTACTCATCTGTTCTTTCACAATGCATTCTAGTAATTGTTCATATTTAGGCAATCCATTTATTGGTCTGAAGTCTTCGAAATTTTTAGCATTTATTATTTTGGGCACTGGTGTTATTATGGAGGTTTTCCATGACTGCGGAAAAATTCCCTTAGTCAGAGATTCATTTATTAGTGCAACTAATCTGTCTCCTATAGCTGGCAGTGCATCTTTGATTATGCTTATAGTAATTCCATCCGGCGATGATTTTGGTTTCATTGTTTTAATTATTTTCATTAAATACTCATTGTCAATTTTATTAAACCTGAAAATATTTTTATTCTCTCTTTTTTCCGATGATTGAGAAGAGGTATCTGCGACTAATGGAATACTCTTATTTATGTTTTCGACACTAAGTACAAAATTTGTGTTAAATTTTTGGGCTATTTTAAGTTTATCATCTTCAACTCCATCTGGAAACCGAACTTCCTTAATATTTTCCCTCTGTTTGCCGCTTATAATTTCTTTAAGTGTAGTCCACATTTTTCTTGAGTCACTTTGAGAGGTAATTATTTTTTGCCTGATATACGAATTTTTGGTATGTTTTATTTCTGTACTGTACATGTTTCTAAGTTTCTTATAAGTTTCCCATCTTTCTTCAGTGAATTGTATTTTACAGGCTTTATAGGCTGTATCCCTTTGTTTTTGTAGAATATGTAAGGATTTCGTATACCATTTATTTGTATCTTTTAATATAATATTAGTTAAAGGCATTAGCTCATTTACTACTGTTTTCAGATGTCCTACTAGTTCATCGGCTTTTCCGTCTAAATTTCCTTGGGTATCGCAGATCCATTTTTTGTTTTGTAATGCTGTACACAATGTATCCTTATTATAGTTATTTTTTTTCTATACGTTATATTTCGTATTCCCTGTGGCTTCGGACTTGTGGTCGTTTCAAATATTGTTAATATATTTTCGTGGTCAGATATTTTTGGAGTATCCATAACATTAACATTCAAGTAAAAATGATTTGTTATGACTAAATCAATAATGCTTGCTGATGTATTTGAGATTCTAGTTGTTTTGGTCACAAGTTGTTTCATTCCTAGATAATTCACTAAACTCTGAAGTCTATTACTGTAGGTATTCTTGACTTTCATGTCAATGTTAAAGTCACCGGTTACATAAAACATATCTTGATTTTTCATGTTTTTACTACACCAACTTTCGAAAAAATCTAAGAATTTTGAATGGCTTTGGTTTGGTGAGTGGTATAATACAGCGTATGTTCCTTTAATAAAGTTTTTTCTTATTTGTACTGCCAGTATCCATGTATTTTTTTCATCAAACACTTCATTTGATATTATTTTAAAAGATATACCATTTTTAATAATCATTAGAACTCCTCCCGTATGCCGACTAAATGAATTGCATCTTACAGTTGAATACCCAATAAATGATACTTCAGAATCGTAAATATCACTGGTTATACATGTTTCACTTAACATTAAAATTTCTGGTTTCATTTCTTGTAATAAAACTTCAATTTCATTTACGTGGGCCAAAAGACTTGAAATATTTAAATAGTATACGTTTGTCTTTTTTTTTATCCTAAAAAATCAAATTTTCTCTTCTCCGATTCTATGTTTCTTTTGTAAATAGGACACTCTTTGCTCCATGCATGGTGATTATCATTCAAATTTAATGAAAGTTTTTCATTTGTCAGTTTGCAATTTACACATTTGATTTTTTCACTATTTTCCTGACAGTCTGACGTATCATGTTCATTTGAGCATCTTCCGCATGATTTTTTATTTTTACAAACGCCTGCTTTATGTCTGTATCCGTTGCAATTGAAACATCTCAAAACTGAGAGATGATCGAAGACAGCACATCTATTCCATCCAATATATATCTGAAGGCATATTTGTCATAATGTTTTATATGCACTACTTTTAAAATTTTCATTACTGTTACAACTGTCATAGCTCTTGTAACCTCTTAGATTTTTTACACTTCTACTACGGTTAAAACTATTATAACGGTCACTATATTCTGGACTCTGACGAGTGTCGCCACCCTAATCACTAATCACTAATCACTAATCAGTATTACAGTCAAACACGAGGCTAAAGCTATCACAATTATTGTCACCAGATATACGATCACCGTTACGACTACGTCACCTGATGCAACTATCGCAAGAGTCATTAAACTTTTACGAATGCCAAGAAAAAATTGAATGGCTCTTATGCTGAAAAAAAGATAACCTATTTAATGTTATATTGGAAGATAGACTTTATATTGCTCAAGTGCAAAATTTACAAGAATTTTTTTTTTTTTTTTTTTTTAAATAAATTTAAAATAAATCAAATTTAATAATGTTATAATAATTATTAAGTTCTGTAAGTATTTCTGTTATTTTTACAGTTTTTTAATGTGACAGCTGTTTCGGCTTTTGAGGCCATTATCAAACTGCCTCAAAAGCCGAAACAGCTGTCACATTAAAAAACTGTAAAAATAACAGAAATACTTGCAGAACTTAATAATTATTATAACATTATTACATTTGATTTATTTTAAATTTATTTAAAAAAATTAAATGGAGTTCTACGAATTAAACACCAAAACAATAAATAAATAAGAAAAAAATACTTTTAAATTCCCAGAAGTACGAGTATTTCTTCTTCAGCGATATATCTTGTAGGTCCATTGATATTTCCAGGAAACATCTCCCGCCCGATTGGCTTATTCGAAGCCTGGGCTCACTTCCCAAAACCAACACGTATCCGCGTTTCAAAGCAAATATCCCACTGTCTCAAATTGCTCTCTTATTTATCCAGATAATAGTGTTTCTCCGGTCATCCGGAGTGTCTGGAGGCTGGGGCATGGACCATCCAATATATCCTCCTGCAGTTCGGCCCCCTACGGATGAACTGATTTATTTCGAAGGAATATGAACTATTTTCGGAAGGTTATATTCGTTCCAGATTAAATGTAGTTTATTCCACGATGTTATTCAACGATGAGTCCGGAATAATATCGTCGTGAGTTATGTAAAGTCATATTTTCTACTGAAATATGTAAATATCTCAGCACGAACCCCCTTTAAAATAAAGCAGTAAAATAGAAAAATCTTTTAAAATATTAACATTACCTGATATTGCGGTGACCATGATATATGTCAATTTTTTTTACAATATTTGAAATGGATTAGACCAAATAGCATGTTCTCCTAAATTTTTTCCAGCAGAAATGTTATTCAAAACATAAATTGTCATATCAATTGTGAGCTGTGATCATTGAATTCCCTTTCAAAACAAAAATATATTTTGGATCGTACTTAACACTGTTACATTATTTGTGTGAGCTGGTCTGCGCTAACGATTCATCAGAAACGCGCTTTGTGTGGTTTTTTTATCACAATGGATTACTAATATTACAAATCCTACTTATTCATGTAAGAAGTGTGATAGAAAATGCTTCTCTGGTGGAAAACTATTTGACAATAATAATAATAATATTTGGATGATTTGTATAACGCCCTCTTTGTGCAAAATCACCTCAAGGGCGCTGTGATCACAAGTGTAGTTATAAAAACATAGAATATTAAGTACATGTAATGACAAATGAAAATAATTCATCAAATAAATATTCGATAAAATGGATATATAGTATAATCATAAAATGATTGGATATTATGCTTTAGTCTAATAAAACAGCATCTGACTTCGGTGCTGTAAATTTAATTCAAAATATTATTATGATTTGGTTTATTATTGAAAAGAAAAGAGAATAAGTCCTCAGGCACTTTCCAAATCTCCTTAACTTTTTAGAAAGTCTGTTAGCCAAATTCGAGACTTGCCGAAAGAGAGGAGATATTATTTGGATTCCCTAAATTGTTCCCTTTGGCTGATAAGGTTGAATCTGTTATTTTCAAGAAACTGAGATATTGAACTTCGATGTTTGAATCACGACTAAATAATAAAAATTAACATTGATACTAAATGTTTATGTTTCATAAAATTCCATGCAAAAACATTAACATTTTTGTTATTGAAAATCAGCACAGTTCTTAAACGTAAAGATAATTCAATTGTAATACGTTCTGCACATTCACTTTTACATGAATATCTTTTTTTCTCAGTTTCGAGAAATTGGCTGATGAAACCTTGTGTCCCAAGGATTGATCTCGAATAACAACGCAAATGGAAAGCAAGTTGTTCAAAAAAATATTTTATATATGGCAAATAGAACTAAGTTTCCCGTAAAATTTGCAAACGAAACCTTATTATAAAAATAAAATTAAGTATATTTATATTTTTAATTAGAACAAAGTTCGATAATATTTGTGATTTTCACGGTCAAACGTAAGAAATGGGTTTATTTATTCATTTAAACGTCTATTAGGCTATTACATATTTGGGGATCTGGTGAGGAGGCACGCAATGAAAGATGTTGTGAAGGTCAGAGTGTTTTATCTAAGTCAGGATGCCGTATATGAGTTGACTTGAGGACCGATCATGAATACTCCGGATGCAGGCGGTGAAATGCTGGTCAAGTGCGGGTCATTGAGTCGACGCCGCTGCTGGTGACCGGACTCGTTGAATTATCAGGTACTGGTGAAGAGCGTGGGTCTTCCGGGTGCTCCAGTGCTGACAGGGAAGCCGGAAGGTGCGGTGGACCTGGTCGGCAGTTGTGCGGGAGATGGCTTAGACCGGCCGGTCTATGTGCGTGGATGTAGCGCTGGTCAGATGTGCTGGAACCAGGGCGCTGATCCGATGTAGGAGTTGGAGTCCATAGATGAACCGTGCAGAGCCGGGTGTTATCGCCCCGCGCGCAGCGGAAGGGCGCGGGTTGTCACTCGCGAAGTCTTGTAAATTGTTGAACGACTAATGACTGACTGACTGACAAGTTCCTTCATGCTGTCGCTTTTATAAGGTGAAGAAACTTCTCGAACATTTTGGTTGCTATGTAGATATTACCAAACAAAAATTAAAAAAATAAAAGAACATCCAAGAAGCTTGTTTGGAAGAAAATCGAAACTTCTAAAATGACGTTCAAATCAAGTAGTGGCGTACCACTACACATATATATATCATTTATACAATTGTTGCATAAAGAAGACAAGTACATAATAATTTGCTGGTAAATTGCTAATGAAACCTTGCTGTTCTAAAACATAAATAAAAAAGGTTTTAAATGAAACTTTGTTGCGCAATTATCTCACTTATATTTTAGATGGTGCTTTGAAGATAAAAAAGACGTAAGAATTTTCATGCGAAAAAGTCAATTTTGGCTAAAATGTCAGATGGAACCATGTATTAGAAGGGCACAAAAAATTGACTTGTCTTGAAAAATCTTACTGAAGACAGTGGATGTATTTGTATACATGATCTGGAGATACAGACTCTTAAGCACGTGCGTTGAAATGGAGTCAAAAATAGATCACCTCTCGGAACTTCCAAGTTTTATCGAAAGTTCTATCTTCCACGTAAAAAGGAATGCTTCAAATATAACAATATTTTCATTAGAGCTTTGTCAGTCTCCTGTTCATTTGTATAAATTCATTTAATTACGTTAGCAATTAGATATCATAGGTATTTAATGACTTTTTACCCTAGGTGAAAGCCCCAATGAAAACAGAAGTGTTAATAAACTAGGAATAGTAAACAGAGGATTCCTCGTGCAGCTTGCATCGTGTTGTGAAGTTTTTATTCGAATTACTGTTTACAACTTGCTGCTTGTTTGTACATAAACAAAAATTAACATCGCCGATGTCAAATAAAAATTATTTGTTTTTTACGGAAGTTCAAACGGCTTGAAATTCAAATGAGCAATATATTAAATTATGTGGATATATTGATTTATTTCAGACGCACTTTCTCTCAATGTTATCTGTGCTTAAGCTGGGGCTGAACCTGAAGTACGTTTATAATAAATGAAATATATTAAAGATCGTTTGACCGGCGTTTATGATGCTGCCTTCATTCAATTCCTGTCTCGCTAACTAGACGTGCATGGCCAGCTTTGTCCGTACTTTTCTTTTACATTATGTTATTTTTTATTTTCCTCTCTTTTCACCCTCTATTTGACTGCTATACAAAAAAGCACACATCTCTAAAATATAATGTTATCAACTTACAATAATTTCGAGTATAATATTGTTTTTTTTTTTGTAATAGTATTATTTAAGCATAGTTTGTGTTTATTGTAAAATTCTAACACCTATAGCGAAAAGTTCATAATAATGTCATTCTAGAATTATTATTATTAATGAAATATACATTGCATAAACGTGACAATTTGTTGTTGATTTTCCAACATCAACAATGCATAATACAATAATAGTATCGTTTCAACATTATCATCGCATTGAATTTCTAATATGCAATTTCCAAAATGTTATTATTGTGCCATAAGCATTATGTACTCTGTTGATTTCCTAACAATAATAATTATTCAATATTGCATAGCTCATTATGATTACATTGTTAATTGTTATCACTTTACTGTGTTGATTTCCAAGTCAGTTCTGCAAACCAACCAAATATGTGAATCATCAAATTGGTACGACGTAATCCATTAAAGCACATTTCGCTATGAAAATTATTCATTGTTCGTGTTTGGTATTCAGTTCATGAAATATTGTATATGGGAGAGTTAAGGCCGGGATATGAGCTTCTGATAATTTTCACCCGCAAACGAATGCGCGCTGTCACTTGGGGGGGACGCGTTAGTAATTACTCCACGGTGTAATGAACATAAATTACAAATTAATCTCTAAAACACAAACCGAACTCTAATTCTGCCGGCCCTGGTAATTGCCGTGCAATTTAATTGGCTCTTTAATGACGTCAGTGTCCGGTGGAGCGTTATTGGTTCAGAGATGGTTTTGTATTGCTTTGATTGCTTTATGTACGGAATTTGCCCATAGTATATTGCGTAGAGCCGAAGCTCTTTGGTTTTTCATATTGTTAAAATACATTTATTGTCTGATCTACTGGAATGTATATTCGATTTTGAATCATGAACACTTACCAGGGCAATGTTTAAAGTATCTCTTTTGGATGTTTGAGGATACTTAATAAAAAATAATATTTATTCTAAAATATGTGTTTAAGACAGGGACGCTCTTTAGGCGGTTTGGTAAGTTTAATTGACGAATACTTTTTTTTTGAATATGGAACAATACGAGAGGGCTCAGATGCATAAAATTACACCGACTAAATATAACTCAGAAGTGCACAATAAACACCACTTTAAAGGTCCCATAAGGACCTCGTTCAAAATACTTCAACGTTACAAGTAGCTTACGTATAGAAAAAAGATATGTCAAAAATGTTCTACTTTATCATCTCAAAAAAGACAACCACCTCACATAAGCATAAAACCAAATCAAAGAAATAAGACGTGCTACGTTTACAGGTAAAAACTACCTATGAACAAATATACTCCCTATAACTATAAATATACTGTAAAGTTACGTTATACAACATATTCCCAATTAGTTACTGAAAATACCCAAAAAATTGTTTGGTTTTCAATTTGTACAAATCCATTTATTCATTCTATTTTTATTTTATTGTGACAGCTGTTTCGGCGTTCAAGGCCACGTTAAGACGACTTGTTGTATTATTCTATTTACCTCCACCGGTTTCAATTTTATGGTGTATAAAATGATTTATTGTCGGTCAAAACGATTTACCGAAAAAGTAATTGTGACAATAAATTCTCTATTCTATGAGGTACTTTGAAACCTAACCTACCATAACGTAACCTAACCTAACCTAACCTAAAGTTACCACAGTAAAAATAGCCCGAAACGCCAAAACAGCTGTCATAATAACCACACCTTGAAGTTGAACATTAGAAGTTGCTGAAAAGCCTCTTTCCAAAAGCTTGTTCACAGGATCTTCTAGTGAGGACGACTGACTAAATATTCTATATCTTTTGTAATATTTATATCTCACATGTCTCAAGAATGTCAAAAATATTATAGAGCAATTATTAAAGTAGGTGGAAAGATATATCTAGTAAGTAAGCCCCGAAAATAAATGACACGTCTAAGAAAGTCAAATACTTGTGAAGGCTTATTTTTTACATAAAAATATAAACATATTGAGTACTTAGTGCTAGAAGAAGTAACATTTCATTTTCAGGCAAAATGTGACTTACGTTAAAGAGTGACATGAATTTCTTTTTTTCCAGACTATTTGTCCTTTTCCTGTAAGGCGTCAAAACATTACATATTGGAAAGTTTCTTTTTGTGAAGAATTCATTTCACTCAGTAAAGCTGTGAATTTAAAAGTCGTTCTATGAGGCGACGCGAACGACACGTTTATTTACATTCCCCGACATGTCAGGCCTGGGATTTGGAAGTCGTCCGAGAAAGTAAAATTAATACATCCCCAGGCTCTAAACAAATCATTTGTGGAATTCGGGAACTGTCCATAAAACTCTCGGCGAATGGTAAGGAGGTTACGATAACTATTTGTGGAACGCGCTGATCGCGTAATTCCACAAATAAGGCACCAAAGACAAATGTGCAATTAAAACTAATTACTCTATAGAGTTTGACGCAGCATACCAATGAAATGAGAACTTCTTTATTCTGAGAAATGAGGCCACGGGATTTTTATTTCAAAAACGTCATTGAAAAGCTGAAACGAGGTTCAGTCCATAATATAATTCTGAAACCAAACGTGATTTTTGACTGTGATTTAAAAAGTATGAAATGACGTTAGACGCAATGGGTTGAGCTGTGTTTAGCTTCCTCTCAAGTCGGTTCCCCATTGCTGAAGATGCTGACCCCCACTCCTCGCAGTTCTGCGCTTTATGGAGACCGACCCTCCTGAGCCGGACGCCAGTGTAACTCGATCGCTCCAGCGCATTAGTGACATCCTCTGCTTCTCCTGCCTTCCACTTTGCCAGTGACTCCGAGTTTCTCCAGGTTGGAGTTCTCAGTTTGGCACTTTTCTTCAGCGCCAAATTATATGTACATTACAATAATGTATTATGTACATAATCCCAACCGCCAGGCATTTTCCAACCTCATTTCGAAGATCTCTCAGCTTCCCGAAATTCACTAGCCATAGCTTCACTGTTATTTTAAGTGCAGTTATTTTTTTAGAAATTTCATTTATTAGCTCCATTCTTTTTGTCATCCTATGCTGTGCTAGAACACCTTTTCTGCCGATTGGTATTTTGAACAAGTCGCGGTGACAACTACGGCTGAAGATTTCAGGAACGTGTGGGCCGTAGCAGTGCAAGGGAAATTGGTGCAAGAGAAATAAAGTTACGCACCATTTTAAAACTAGGTATTTTTAGTTCCCCTATAAAGGTTCCCTTTAGCAGGAAAGTAATATATAATAACACACATTCACTAACTGTAACAGCTAGTCCTGTATTTCAGTTTTTCTCAGTAGTTTTTCATTTTTTGAATATGTGCATCCATAACACGGTCACTCATTCTAAGTCACCAAACGTAGCGGGCAACTTGGGGTGACTTATGATAGAGGTGTTAAATATCCAGTAAATACTTCCCGAAAAAAGGCGCCGGGAACGACAGATTAATTAAAAGTAGTTAATGTATAAGAAAGAAAAGAACGATCATTGATGACGTACGTACGAGCTATCCATGGGACTACTTATGTATATGTGTATGCTTTAAAGATTAATGAAAGATGAATGTAATTTTTTCAACCATGTCTGTTATAAGTTTTCAGTGACCTGAATAAAACCACGTAGAAGAATAACAGTTATTCATTTCGTTGTTCTGTTGCCTTCAGCAGTGAGTTAAGCTCTGAGTCGGCTGCACTTGTGACCTATCTGGCTCATGAACCACGCTTTATAATAATGTTCACTGTACACGGAGTAAACGACTACGTACAAAAAATATTTTATTGTGTCTTGTACGAGCGTTTATAAGGGCAATAACCACATTTATTTATGTTAAGGAAATATTTCACCAGAAAAATTTAATGTTCTTTCTTATTGAATAAAAATTCAGATCAATAAAAATAATATCTAAGCTTTTTTGATGAATGGCTGTACAGTAGTCTAGAGTAAAATTTTTCAAAATTTCAAAAACGGCATGGTCGGGAAATATGCTCGATATATTTACAATTAATTTTATTCAATATAAATGTTTTCTGTTGTTGTAATTTTGTGGGCAACTATTGATTGCTTGCTTACAAAATCTTAACTAATAAATATCAGGTTTTCAAGTAACAATGTTGGCACTAGAAAATAAGACGTAAACTTTTTAAAAGTACAATTTATGTATTCTAACTGTGAAATACAGCCCCGGGTTGATTTTAAAAACCACCCACCGAAGGAAGGTAGGAAGATCGGATGGGGATAAACCTGAAATATATTAACGCTGCTCTGCCGCCTTTCCCACTTCCCGCCCCCTTTAATTTTATTGTCACTTGCATCGCTGTCTTTGTACTGGCGAAAATTTATTCAGACATTTCAGTCGATGTAAAGGTTTTTTCGACTGTTGGGAATTTCTAATTAACCCAGCATGTGAGTTGAAAAAATCTAACGGCACGGCGGTATTGTAGTTCGGTTTGAGAAACGAATATTTTTTTTTAAATGAATTGGTAAAACATGCTGTTTTTATAAAATGTTCCCACATCACAATAAAATGTGATTTATAAAAGTGTTTCATTCGTTTTAATATTATTTTTATTAGTTAGTAAGAATTGTGCGTAAAGTAGTTAAATATAAGAGAAGTAATTGTAACAACAGTAATTGTTGTTTAATTAGGCGTGTAAAATAGTGGGTACGACTCAAAGGTATGTTATAATAAATTACTGACAGAAGTTACAGTCAAAGTAAGAAGGTACAGGTACAGTCGATGTTATTGCTTAACTTGTATGTTGAATACTGTGGAAGTGTTATTTCTTCGTTTTTGTTGAGCAGATTCAAATGTCCGTTGAATTTGAAGGTAGCATATTATTTCAGCAAATTTGTTGTAAATTCGTTCCACTCTGTGTTCCAAACACGGAAAGGATTTTCCAGTGAACTTCTGATTAATTGACTAATAACATTAATTAATAACATTATTTTTGTACGTGTATGTACTAATAATATTGATTAATAACATTATTTTTATACGCGGATCGCTGGATACTTTACTTATACATAGAACAAGCATTTTATATATAAACGAAATCGAACAACAAATTACAATTGTTCAGTACGGCGGCACTCCTGCAGATGCAAACGACTTTTTCTCACGTATAATTGAAGCACTCCGAAATAGTGCAATATCAGTATTAATAAAATACTCAACATTATGATCAAATTTGGGGGTGGAATGACTTAGTTGCACACAAATATGCAGAATCTAGACACGCAATGATAGCGGATAAGAATATAAAGCGTGCTACATTCAAATTAGAACTGAAAAAAATATCGGCGAAATTCGGAACAACTTTAGATGGACAAAATTGCCAGGGAGTTTGATAATCCGGACTTAAATTTATTGTAACTAGACAAACAATCAGTTAAATGTACGATATAAAATTTCGAGTAACATAATTGGAGAGACGAAATCTGTAGCCATTGCCAATATCTTCAAGACGCACTTCTCTATTCCAGCAGTATTCACTTCTTCAAACGGAATACCTTCAACCATATATAAATACATCGGTCTCCTTATCACCGAGAACATAGTAATACCGTCAACAGGTCACTAAGAGAGAGGAAGGATAAGGGTGTGAAGAGTGGGTAGGAATCTAGGGATCGGTGTGTCCAGGAGAAACGTATAAATATATCCCTGCTGCTGCGGCGCAAGGAGATGGTCGGGAGACCAGTTAGAGGTCAAAGAGACTCCTCAACCCCAGCCTCTCCTCTTCTGGCGCGCTACGCAGCTGGTAGGAAGGAACGTCCTGGACACATCTCATCCTTTAGGTGAGCCAAGATCATTGTGAAGTGACTAACAGCACTAAAATATAAGTTTACTATTTTGAATGTCATGGCGTGACATTTGAAATAGTAATATTTAAACAGTTAACTTTGCAATATTTGAAAAATCCTAACCAAATCGCTTTGTAACGCTTCACATTTGAAGTGCGAACGAACAACTTTGTATTTGTAACAACAATATTTTCATGTCGTCAGCGTAAAGTTCATTTTCGGAATTTTGAAAACATGATCTAAGATATATTTAAATAATATATTTTTAAATCTAGCCGATTTTTGCAGATTCGTTTTACAAATGATAAAAGGCGTGCATCTTATCCTCCATAAGGCTTTCGGCGTCAATCTTTTGGTGTAGGCCTCACTCAAATGTCACCAGCATCGCCAATTCCAGTCACATCTCACTCATCTAAAGCCTAGAGTTGTTTGTATTCCAACAAACAACATCTGTTTGTACTATTCGCCCAACATGGTCTTGCTTGAGTGAGAAGATTGTGATAGGAATTTGGCAATATGTATATGGCGGATTTTCAGCGCAATTGAAAAATAACAGTTTGAATTGAATAACCTCAATTTCTCTCGTTGTTTTTATTGATACCCACTCCGTGTTTAAACGTAAGCCTAGAAAGTAAAACAAAAAAAAAATAAGAAAAAAAAACCGCTTTGGACCTTGGTAGTTGCACTTTATCACAACTGCTTATCCTATATTATTATTTTTTGTTCTTTCTTTTTTTTAATTTGGTTCTAAATTTTTATCGTTATTTTATTGGTCAATGATATAAACAATTTGTAAAACTGTAAAACATTAATATAGACTGTTTATAACGCAAATAATTAAATAAAAATATCTATATGCTCATCTTTTTGTTTCGCTTTATATACTCGTATATGTGTGTCTATCTCCTTTGATTTTTTTTTGTAATTGATGATTTTCGTTTTTAAAATATCGTTTTTCTAGCATTCTTAAAAATATTTTCTGTTCCATTTTTCAAAATGACATAATATAATATGTAGAATATTACAAACGAAGCCAAAACTTTAATATTATCCGCAAACAAATCAGCTTGCAGCATCACTAGACGTTGCGACGTTCAAGATTAAGTTCAAGAACTAGATCCGAGACACGAAGCACTTTAGTCATCTTACTCTCCGTACTGTGAACTACGAACTTGCCCTGAAATGCAATAGAAAAGGCGAACAGGGAATATTATTTCAAACATGTATGTAAGTAATGTTTCCCGACAATTGTTCTAAATTTAACTACTCTGGAGTTTCAGCTAATGACGAAACTTGTAAACCTCAAACTAGTTCAACTGGAACTAGGAATATTTAAATACAACTCTATAATCACCATTGTGCACCAAATTTTATAAGTTAATTTCTGAAAGTATGCGAATTGGAAGATAATGTCGGGTCTTAGTTGCCGATATAGATCAGTCGATAAAAGCAATCAACCAGTTGAAACACGTTATATAATTTATTTATGAATACAGTTTACTTCGATTAGGTATGGTGAAATTTTGCGCTACTCTCAGTGAAAGTCATAATCTCAGGTATCTGATGGTATCTATTCCTATACAAAAAATATTATATACACTCTTACAAATATTCAACCACATAAATATCCTTGTATATTGTAAATACGTAAATGTCTGTACTTAAGTCAGTTTATATTATTACAGACTTGAAGAAGGAAAATTATAACGGAAACCAGTTGAAAATTTGTAAAATTGTAGAATAAAGTGGTTTATAATAAAGGAATTTTTCGGTTAAATTATAATGTCAAGCAACAAAGATATTGTTTTCTTCAATAATTTAATAATAAACAGAAGAGTATATTGAATTCTTGGTGACTGAACATTTACCATTTTATTGGCGCGAAGTAAAATGTAGGTAATAAGATACCTTATTTTAAATAACCCACTCACCTTCATAAAAATGATGGTACACAATATCACCTTATCTCCAAAATAATTTTATTTTCCATTTACTTCGCAGGGGATGAATGGCAGGGGTGGGCGGGTGCTTAATATTAAACACGGGCCTTTATTCTTTCTTTGTTCAACAATGTTAATTTTCAAAAATATTTTGTGATATTTGTCTTGGTCGAAAATAGATGGGACAGAGATTTATTTAAAAAAAATACATTCGCGGGTTACAAATAACCTGACAATATTTTAAAATCTCATATCACCACCACAGTATGCAAAAAATGTTGCTTGTATGGTGATAAAGGGCTTGAACTCGCGATGCCTGGGTAGGACCCAAATGCGATACCAACTTAGCTATTGACCGGTCATAATATTTAATAAAATTATACTACAGAGTTGGTGGGAATATAAATTTATTCTGTAATATTGTCTTAAAAATTGTGTTCAAGAGGGCACCCCGTATATCAGAAAGAAGCTTGATACAAATGCGCGCACTTCTTGTGAAGGAAGGAGTCTGAGCTAGTGGAGAGCCCCACTTATCTTCAGATGAATAGAGTTGGTGTTGTTACAATCACCTACTATGAATAAGGTAGAGAGTGTTTATAGAAGGCCACTGTAATTATAATATCTAAATTTAGTTTTTTCGTGCGTTCTTCCTGCTGAGGGAGGGTACTTATCGTTTCGACAAGTCCAGTAGATTGCAGACCCAGTGTTTCCTTTTTTGGGTGACAAAAATAAAGACTTCTTGCAATTCTTATTTATTCTACCCATCTAGGTACATATTATATTATGAAGGTTCTAAGCACATGTTCATCTATTTTTTTCTATCGGAAATGTTAAACACTTTTCGAATAAAAGCTTTGTTTTATAGGTTTTACGGATCAAGCTCCCAAAGTGCGACTCCCAACGCTCCATTGTATAATGCTTATCGTTATTTTTCGAGCATTTAGCTTGTGACGGGCCTACTGCAAATTCTTCTAGATTGGCGGCTGTCGTTTATATTTCTCATTATATTATTATTTTATTCATCTAATACTTTGTGGTTGTTCGTCATAAATGTTAAAGTAGTTAATTTTGGAAAACATCTCTCCATTCAGGGTATTTATCTGACCCGTTATGGAACTATTGCTCCTTCATCGCGATTAAATATATACTAACTTTACAAAATTATGGTCACTACATTAGGTATTCATTGAAGTGGGGGTGTAGAGAATATGAAAATATTCAATATTATTAGTTATGTTTTCATTTTTACTTAGGGATTTATTAATTTCTAAAGCCTCTTAGATGTCTAATCTCTTTCCTTTGCTGTAAATATGAATAATTTTCAACCTTGATTTTATAAAAACTGTGGTTTTTTTATGTTAACTGATTGGCGAATTCAGTAAAATTACTATTGTTTAGGCATTTACATATGTTTCGAAAGGATTATTTTTTCTCAAAATGTTATTTCTCAAATATAAAATTATTACATTTGTTTTATTTTATATTATTTCCCTATATGCTATGCCACGCTTGCTCCGTGTTGTAGCAAGTAGTCTACAACTTCATTTTTAGTACGATCTAAAAAAAACATGCATATTTTATATAAATGAAAAAGTAAAGCAGGAATAGCATCCATTATATCAAAACAATAAATATATTACTGCGGTAGTTGTAGGAGATTTTCAAATATTGCCAGGTTATAAGTAACTCGGAAATATTTGTCTTTCTTTTGAAAAAAATAAAATTAATAGAATAAAGTGTTAGTATTAAGATTTTTAGTACATAATTGACTGTTATTTTGATGAAAGAGTGGGTGGCCAGGTTTGACTTTGTTGGTTTCAAAACCAAACGCGCCAGGGTCCCTTCCAGTGGATAGAATGGAAATGAACCCTCCAAAACGACCACCCAACGGTAGAGCCTGATCCTGATCCTCCATTAAGTGAAACCGGTCGGTTGTAATAAATTCAATGAACTAGTGATTATAACCGTCAATTGTTTTATTTAATAAATACATCAAACCACCCACTGACTGCTTTCCACCAAAACGTATTATTATGTTAGGTGTTCAATTGTTTTCAAATTTCTTATTTTTTAAATTGTTTTTCATATGTTTCTGTTCGAAACTATGTTTATTCTATCTAAAATGTTGATAACTATTTTCAAATAACACAAAATTTTCATTCAGAACAAGATAAAACAGGTCTTGTAAGACATTAAAAAGCCTATTAAATGTTCTGTGTGGGAGGGGAGAAGGTTTTTCATCTCTGTTAAACTTCTGTTTTTCATTTGTTGCAATATTCAATTCGCCCATTCTTTGTTTCCCTTCTGTCATTTCAGAACCTTTCTCTTTTTTCCGACACATTTTATTTAGATATTTCCCTTTGGAGAATAACGATACAGTCTCTACAGTGAACAAAGGAACCGACGAATTGGGAAACAAAACGAAATTAATAAAGTTTTCGTCAGTGAATTTGTGGACCAAGGATAATTTTGAATTGATTTAAAATTTTCCTCTGCCATTTCATTTGGTAAAGCTTTGACTCCAATCAAATGTAATAATTTACGTTTATTTGTGTTTAATCTTTATTTGCTTGAATACCTATTTTGTTGGCGAAATTCTTAAATTTATTTATTTATTGGATAATTTGTATATCACTTCACCTCAGGGGTTACCAGCCCTATCTCTATTCACTGCTGGATGAATACCTCTACAGGTAACTTTCAATCTTCTCTGTACCATGCCAAACGTTATTACTTCTTTCAGCCTAGTTCTTTTTAGTTTTCACTTTATATTGATATTTTCATTTGTTACTATTCTTTGTCCGATTTTAAGATCCCTTAAAGACATTCTTATAGTTCCATAATGGTTATAATATAAGCAGAGTTGTTTCCAGTTATTTAAGGAAGATTTAAATAAGATGACGGGTAGGGATAGGTAAGGTTGAGTAATTTATTAATTTAGAAATTAAATCTGAACTAAAAACACCTTGTTTTGCGTAGCAGGAGTTTTTAGTTCATTTACTAGAATGCAAAACATAAACAATTCATATCCCTGAAAGTTTTTCAACAAGTTACTTATCAAATAATTCTCACTAAGTAAAATAAAAATACACGACTTAAAACATCTTGTTTTCGTTACTCGATGTCAGAAAATCATATTACAAGTTAGCGTGGATAGATTCCAAAATGTCAGCGTCATGCCTCGCTAAAATATTAAATTATTTTGATTTTGAACTTACGACAGTTGCAAATTAGCTTTAGCGATTCAAAGCCAATTTGCCGTCAAAAGTTGTTTTTTTCCAAGAAATGAAAGAAACCTTCGTTAAAACAGAAATTAGAAGATAAACAAGCTAATTTGTGCTTAATGCATTTCGCTTCCCTTAAAAATATTTCCAGTTACTCGCTAGACGTATCAAAAACATCTTCCGTATAAATTATGCAGATTAACAAATAGGCTAATAGGAACCGGGGAGCGAGGGGATGAGGGATTTTTTAATGAGAAAAACCATTCCTGTCCCACTTGTACAAACGAAATGTCTACGCCCGGCAAGTTTGGCAATTCTGCCGAAGGTAGACCGTACCTTAATTACAAAAAATCTTTTCTTTGCAAACTTTTCAACTCAACGAGTTGATGCTTTGATTAAACAGTGACTTAGATCATATTTAAAATTGCCTTAATCGAGATTCATAAATGGCGTCTATCGTTCGCGGTTATTTATAAATAACAAGCACAATTATTTTTTCCGTTTCTTTCATTCTAGATATATTATTCAACTATTAATTTTTTTGGTTAGATAGTGCTTACATTATTTTTAGAAGTGGTAGAGATCTCTTGCCCTTAGTTACAGATGTTAAGGACAATAATATTTTCGTTTTTACAGACCTACATTATTTCTGAAATTTTTTTATTGCAGGTTTTTGTATTTCATATTTCAACTTCATTTAAAAATTACGTTTTTTAATTACTATATAAATAAGTATGTTCAATTCATAAAAAGTTATGCTGTGTAATTATCACTATGCGTTACAGCTGTTTCACGCCTTTGGAAGGCAGTATCATTAATTATATTATTTGTGAGTAGGTACTTGAAGTGAACAAGTAACGGCTTTTATTAGTATATTATAACTTATGATCTTATTAATTTCCGAGTAAAATGTCGGATTCCAACTGTTTCCAACTTGAAGTGAAATGACACTAAACTGCGCTATATAAATGCCGTGTTATTATTATTAATACTATTGCAGGCATCATATATACAGACATATTACTGAAAAACATACAGACTATTGTAGACATTATAGGTATGTACAGGCAGGCATATTACGGGAAAACTTAAAAACTACTGAACTAAAGTACTTTCATTTACAATAAGCCATTATGGAATTCATATACAACATGAAGTACTAGGTTTTTTTGCTCTACCCGTTTCACTCTGCTACGGGCATCTTTTTTTTTACTTTTGTGTTATTTTTTCAACTTTTATTAACGATATCGATTTCAAAATTATTTAAACCAAATGCGGTTTACAGCTGCAATTTGTTTGAGTAAATAATATATAATTTTGAGAACGGATGTAGCAGTGACAATGGCTTAACAACATCGTTGTATGTATTTTTAATAATTTATTAGGTATGGATTCCGTAACATGTAAAATAACCCAGTTTTGAACTTTTTAATTAAGCAAGTTTGTTGTTTTTGGTTATTTAATTAACGCTAGTAAATACTCCCCGGCAACAGATCATTAGTTATTTTTAACTTTAACATTATTGGATCTTCCGGAAGCCGATGATTTCTGTCAGAGCCGAAAAGTTTTGCATCCAGAAACACAAGTGAGCACTAATTAAATTAGGCAAATGTAAAATCCCATCGCGGGTGATTCTAACCTCCGGCGGGCGCGAGACTAACCACCCACACCTCCCCACCGGCAGAGAAACAGGTGAGATACACCCGCTCTGTCCGCCCTCGGGTGTCGAATCCCTCCCCCCAGATCTCATCAGCAGCTCAAACACAATGAATAATGCAGGCTCTTTTATTTCGAGAATTTTATATTTAAATAAAAGAAACAGTGGAAACAGGTGACTGCTGTATTTTTTAAACTGTTAAGAATGCAAATAATTTAGAATAATTTCGATGTTAAGAAAATCTTATTTTTCGGTCGAGATAATAATTGAACGTTTTCATTCAGAATCATGACCGACATTTTGAATTTTTATTCATGGAAAAATTAATGTTTAACTGATTTAAAAAAAAACCGATTGTTTGATTTTTGACGGGTCCGCGCAAAATAGTATAATATAAAAAAACTCATTTATTTCATTCGAAATAAATAAATTTAATCCTTGTAAATACATTTTTTTATTTAAATTGAAATAATGAACTTATTTAATGACTTATTATTAATGATGCCACAAAGTGAATTTACATCAAAATATTGAAATATCAGTTTTAAAATCATTAATTCTAGTATATTAAATTTATTTGAAAATAATATGATTAAGTTGATGTATCTATAACACGAATTCCAGCCGATGTTCCGAGTATTTAGTGGTAGGAACTGACTATAGGCACCGACCCGGGTCTTCAGTATTCTTCCTATGGCAACGCAACTGTAATAACTCACACACTGATAATTAAACTCTACCAATCACTTTTGATTGTTGGCATCTTCATATTAAGCTAATTCGGCCTCATAAGAAGATTATTTATGGTGACAGGCGTTCTAATAATTATCCCGGAATGATTTATTCTGTTTAAGTCATGAATCGCACACACGGAAATAATGGAAATTTCGTTAACCAATCTTAGCATTAATAATTATTATCAGTAGAATAATTTAATTTTACTCATCGTAAAGCTTTATTCGTTTTAAAGGAGTGTGATTTTATTAATTACCTACCTACGTAGGTATAAACATTCGTAAGAAGATTTGCAAATCAAAACTACTTAACTGTACTGTTCACCCCCCTGGCAGTCCTGGCACTCATCTCTAGTTTAATTGAACTATTTAAGTTTTCAATAGGTTTTCTTCTTTAAGCCGTTATGTTTAAAAAAAATTTATTTATTTAATTCTTATTTTATTTATTTAACTTTTAATTTATTAACTCCCCAAAGGGCTTTTACATGATTGACTAACAAGAGTGTTTAATATTTGGTTAACATTTGTTTGAAACAAAAACTTTTAAAAATATATCATGTTAGATGTGAAGTTGCATTTTAATAAACATAATTTAAGAAAAGAAAAAAAAAACAGAAACCAATTTTAAAATTGCAAATGTCATAAAAATGCTATCTAAAATATATATCGTTTTTAATATTTATTTATTTTATCACGCCTTGAAGGCTTTTACGTGTAAAAATTGTAATTGGTAAGTTGTTGAGAGTTACAATAATATGTGTATGGTATATAACATTAAAACAACTGAGTATGAATGATGTATTTAGGTACAACACAAGTTTTCATAGATTGTTCTGTTGTACAAAGAAGTTCAATATTTGTATATGTATCGAACACGAAAAATGATTTTATTGCATTTAATATCAATTGCGGGTAAAGTTGCACACCTGCGGGTTTGATGACCTTTTTTTCCAAATCATAATATTTACCAGTTTAAAAAGGCATCAATAATAATCTGTCACCAAGCGGCGAAAAGACTGGATCGAACATGAAACAGTTCGATAACCCTATTTTCTAAAACAAAATTAAAATATTGACAAAGCCAAAAAGCTGTTGCTGGGCGAAATATTATTCAAACCACAATACCTGCATTTGAAAACGTAAACATGTTTTTGCAAGCTGACGTCACACAAACGCTTGTGGGAAATATTATAAATAGCCCATTTAAACAAAATATTCGGGGATTCAAGTTTTAAAACAACGCCGGTAATAATGCGATCTGTTCTTACAATTTATGAGTGTCAACTGAAAGCTGTATTCGCTTCTGTTCTTCCATCACGGCACAATCATTTAAAAATATTACAAACTATTACGATCTGTTTACTGCGGGCACTCTATTAGCTGAGCTAGACGAATCTGTCATCATTACAATAGTGGGGCGTCTTTGTGAGCCGGCCCTTATAATCAAATGACCCTGCCGCCGCTGAATACCTGATAGCTACCGACTGAACTGCCCACTGCCGCTGATCACCTAGAGGCTGGCCAATCCCTGCTGCATTGATGCTGACAACCTAGAGGCTGGCCAATTCCTCCTGGCTACAAACTGAATTAGCCACTGATGCTGACTACCTAGAGGCTGGCCAATTCCTCCTGGCTACCGACTGAATTTGTCCCTGATGCTGACAACCTAGAAACTGGTCAGTTCCTCCTGGCTACCGACTAAATAAGCCACTAATTTTTACAACCTAGAAGCTGTCCAATTCCACCTGGCTACCGACTGAATTAGCCACTGATGCTGACAACCTAAAGGCTGACGAATACCTCCTGGCTACGGACTGAACTGCTCACTGCCGTTGATCACCTAGAGGCTAGCCAATCCCTGCTGCATTGATGCTGACAACCTAGAGGCCGGCCAATCCTTCCTGGCTACTAACTGAATTAGCCATTTATTCTGAAAACCTAGAGGCTGGCCAATTTTTCCTGGCTACCAACTGAATTAGCCATTGATGCTGAAAACCTAAAAACCGGCCAATTCTTCCTGGCTACCAACTGAATTAGCCATTGATGCTGAAAACCTAGAAGCCGGCCAATTCTTCCTGGTGACCAACTTAATTAGCCATTGATGCTGAAAACCTAGAAGCCGGCCAATTTTTCCTGGCTATAGTATAGAGCGATAGTAAACTATTTTTAAAGTGCTCAATTGCCTTAAATTGGACACCACGCGTTAAACCAGTGCATTCTTTTTCTCACGAGTGGCTTTTTAGGGTTTTTATCTTCATTACAAAACTGTCTCATTTGGTCAATCAGTTCTGAAACGAATCAGTGTGCAAATTGTAAAAAAGTCCCTCCTTAAAAGAAATTTAAGTAAACCTGAAGTATTATTTGTTAATGATAAACTAATATTAACAAGACAAGGTTTTTATGTATAGCACAAAAGATAACAAATTATTATAAGCATTGGTGCAACCCTTTCCTTCTGATGTCCAGTCAGGTGCTTAAAGATCAGACCAGACATTAGAAGGTGCGGGTTCAATTCCCGTCGGCGGCATTTATTTCCACACGGGAGATATTTTCAACTTTTATAAAAGTGATTATTAAAATATATTATAATCTTATTTACCATTCAAAAATCACTTTTTTAAATAAAACTCGCTGCCATCAACATTTACCATGAAGACCCCATCACATGCGAAAAAATATTGACACTTCACCAGACTTTAAATGCTCTAGTGTTTCTGAAAATAATTATCATCTAACTTGTGCAATTGAGTACTTCATTCAACTGTGAAAAACGGGGCAAGCTTCACAAAAACTTACTTAATCATCCAGACGTAGAAGCCCAAATATTTAAAAAAAATACAGACATATATTATGTCTTATAAGCTCATTAAACCACTAAAGAAAACTACTTTAAAGATAAACTGTCCAGAGCCGGCAATAATTTGAAAAAATCTGTCAAATTATCAAAGAAATATCTAACACTGATCATCCAATCACCAATCAATAAATTACACATCAACGGCCTAGACACCCCCCTAAAAGACCATTCAGATACTGTGATCAATCACATAAATGAATATTTTTGTAATATCTGCAAAAATCTAGCATTTGCGTTTTTGTCCCCAAATCAATATGGTTTCAGAACAGGTCTTAGTACAGATGATGCTTTATGTAATTCATCAAAAAATATATTCACCAATCTTGACTTTAATTTGAAAAGTTTAACAATTTTTTTAGACCTGAAAAAAGCGTTTGATAACGTTAATCATAATGAACTGATTAGAAAACTCAATAATATAGGAATCAAAAATAACTTTCTTTCACTATTAACAAATTATTTACTTGATCGCAGACAATGTACAAAAATTGGTGATAATATTAGTAACCTAGAATCTTTTAGACATGGGGTTCCACAAGGAACATTTATCGGTCCGTTATTGTTCCTAATTTATATCAATGACTTGTGTAATATGAGTATCCCGGTAAAACTATTCTCGTATGCTGTAGATACTGCAATCACATTCCTTGGGAAATCTTGGAAAGAAGTCTTTCAAAATGCAAATAAGTGCACATCCATTGTCAAAAAATAGCTCAACCAAAACCCTTCTAATTCTGAAAAAACTATTTATATTCCATTCTATAATAACGAAAAGCGGCACCCTTAACTAACATAAATATAAGGTTTCACAACAATACTTGCAACATTCTTTCGTGTTCTAACTGTGTAGAAATGAATTTTGGGAACACAGTTAAATACCTAGGAATTATAATAGACAGCCAACTAAAATGGACAAATCATGGAGAAAAACTTGTAAATAAACTTAGGCATTTAACTTAAATTTTTAATAGGTTATAAACATAGTTGATATCAAAATAATGAAATTGGTTTATCATGCATTGGTGCAACCATCAAAATCTTATGAAATAATTGGATGGGGGGGGGGTATCTATAATACCCACATTAAGCCACTAGAAATAACTCAAAAATTAATTCTAAAAATAATGTTGCATAAAGATTTTACCTACCCCTCCTTCCAATTATTCCAAGAAACTGAACTCTTAGATAAATATTTACTGTATGCAATGTCTGAAATTTATATTTTCACGAAATGTATACTTTGCAAAAAAAAATCGCCCCAGCAGTAGAGTAAATAATGCATTTAAGGTTCCCCTATGGAAAACTAGGCTTGCATAGAGACATGCTTTTTCCATTGTGCCAAAAATTTACAATGCACTCTATTAGACTATAGAAATTAGATGTAAAAATATATCGTCTTACAGCGTATACAAAAATGTAATAAAGACTTGGATCGTTACCAATGACGCAAATACTTACCTGCTGTAACTTAACAAATAAAAAATTTTATTTAACTTGTTTTTTTTTTTTTTTAAATTAAAAAGGAATTATTTGTTTAGTAAATATTTTCTTAATATTTTAAAACATAACGTAATTTTGTTTAATGGTATAATTTTTTTTTTTATTTTAAATTTCGTAGTTCTTTCTTTTTTACTTAATATAAAAAGTATATATTTATATGTATGTTACAAAAATTTATTAATAAATAAAAAAAAATCTCTAGCCGACATAATAATTCAATCTACTCGTCAAACAAACAATACATTCACATTAGACCCCACTAATTCTGCTGAAATTTCACAAATCATTAAAAAATTAAGGCCTTCTCATTCATGCAATCAAAAACACTCAAACACACTCGAAACAACCTGAATATTTTATAAATCACCCACTAGTATATATATCATTAATCTCAGTCTCAATAAAGGTGAATTTCCAAACAAACTCACACTTGCTTTGTTCAACCATTTTTTAAGACTGGAACTCCTACTAATATAAAAAATTACAGAACGATTTAAAAACTATCATCACTTTTGAAAATTATGGAGAAAATAGTAAAAAAAGGCTTATCGACTATCTTACAAAATACAACATTCTCTCGCCAAACCAGTTCAGCTTCAGAAAAGGCTAAACACAGAATCAGCTAGTTTAGATTTAACATCACACATAACGCAAGCCCTGGAAAAAGGTGATAAATGTTTGACAATATTCTTGGACTTAGCTTAGGCGTTTGACACAGTCTCTCTTCCAATCCTACTAACTAAGCTCTAGAAAATTGGAATAAAGAATAAGTCATTTGATTGGTTTAATTCATACCTAACAGACAGAAAAAAATGCGTTAAGTTACCATTACTTAAATCGTCTCTTCCAACCAGCATCAATTTTGGTGTTCTGCAGGGCAGTGTACTCGGTCTCATTCATTTTCTCACATATATTAACGGTTCATGTAGATTATAGACTATCAATTTGATGGCCAAATAATCACTTTTGCCGATGATACTGCTATAGTACTAAAAAGTAAATTATGTGAATAAACTAAGGAACTAATGTTACAAAATATTAAACAATTGCTGGATAACAATCTACTCGCGTCGAGTTCATTTTCTCTACATTAGGGGTTCAGTTGTGTAGGGTTTGAAATGCGTTTATTGGTAGGGCCCCTTTTCTTAATTTTTATGTTTTATTTTTTATTCAAAATAAGTATACTAAAAATGTTTATTTATACTATAACATGTTTCAACTGCATGCAGTTGCGTAGTATGGTGATTCAATGTGTCCATGCATTGTAAATGCATTAACAATGTTTTAAAAAAACATGTATATTATCAACAAAACATAACTTATGAATTAAAAATAAAAATAATAAAATACAAAAAAAATGCAAGCGCTCCTTTGCGATACTCCTAAATAATAATGTTATGTTACTTAAAAACTTCATTCAGGTATTTCTTGAATAATATTCAATCATTCTTGTTCGGAATGAATAATTTCAAACGAGACTTAAGTCATTTATTTTTCTTCTATTTTATAGAGTATGTACCTTAAGCGTATTTAGTAAGAATGTATAGTTTATGTGTTATTGTGTAGTTTGAAGTCAACAAATATAAAAATAAATAAAAATTTGTACTGCACGCGTTCAATATTTTCTACACGAATTTGATAGTGTGGAGACGACACTATTTAATTTTGTTCTTACAACCTGCGTACTGGCGACTTCCTTCTGAGTCTTTTGGTTTTGATTATAAATTCCAGTGTCTTCGTGCCTTTGTTAGTTATTTGTTGAATGTGATTTACAAAATTTACTTTGTTGTCAAACATAACGCGATGATCCCTATTTTCTCAACTATTTTCCAGGATTGTTTTGTCTGTAGCATAGGTGGTAACGGGGTCTTGATTCGACAAAATTTTTGGTGTCTTACATTTATCAGCGTTGAGGAATAAATTGTTAGCGATTACCGATTGAGGAAAAAGTTATTAACGATACACTGATTTAGTAATTATACATATATTTTTATGAATTTTTCTTTTTTTTTAGGATCAATAAGTGAAGTGGAGCTGTTCCTGGACGTAAGTAAGTACTCACATTATTAAATCATCAAACTAAAAAAAAAATCTTTAGCAGCTTTCGCCAACTGAACCTAACCCAAAGGCATTATTTCAGTGTCATTATCGTTCTTCATTTCAACTTCAATAATTTTTTGGTAAATAATGCGCTCTAGATATTTTTCAAATTATCTGAGCGTTCACCGCCTTTTTTGATTTGTAAAAGCGGTTGTTAAGTCCTATCCCGTTAGGATTTGAAGTGAATAAAAACGAGTCTTAACTATAATAAGTTTATTGTAGGATATGTGATAATCATTATTAGAACATTTTAACGCCTGATTAGTTCAAGAACAATACAAATTTTTACTTCATAACGTTCATTAGTAGGCACATGGAGATGTACTATTCCTATCTCACTAGAAAATATAATATTTAAGTTTACCTCGAAAGTAAACAAAGTAAATTTAGTTCACAAGACAATCTCAGTTTACAATATAACATTACGAACAAAATTAACATCATACCATTGGTGTTTGATCTTTCTTGGCTGGCGATCCAAGACTTGCTGTCCAATTTATAATACTTAGAGGCAGTTATTTGTTTTCTGTATAGTGGCCAGTAGAAATGCACTGCATAGCTTGGTTGCAAAGTACCTATCTAAATTTTAACTGGCCTAACGTTGTCATGCTAATATGTTTTTGACGTAAAGTTGCCTAGTGTCCAAAACACAGTTCCTCCCAAAGATTTCGTTCGGTGGGTAATTATAGAATAATAGTAGTTTATGAGCTTTAAAAACGGGATTAATGGAATTCAATTACATTACAGTGCTAGTTGATTAGAAAGTTTACCGATACAGTAATGAGACTTAACTTTTGAGTTAAGCTCAAAAGGATTACACCAATAATTTTTGTAACATCCCAAATGGATATTTGATTATCTGATGGCAGTAGCCTTCAGCTGGTAATTTAAAAATTCATCGTTCCGTATTTGAACAAATAGATTTTCCATTATTATACTAGTGTCAAGTAAAATTCCGAAAGTTCAACAAATATTTTATACATTATTTTTAATGAATTTTCTTCTTCTTTCGTATGGTGGGGGGGTCAGAGGGGGACAGAGCCATTTTAGGGCCTCAGGCGTCGCTATGTGAACCTCATCAATCCCGCCGGGGAATGAATGGAGCGGGCATTCGTTGACCACATGTTCGGAGGTCTAAATAATACAAATTATACAAATAAAATTTACTAGGGCTCACTAGAAATTGAACCTGCGATCTCCAGATCCGTTCCCAAGAATTAAAACCATTGAATTAAATTTACATAATACGGGATTAGAAGTTTTGAGGTTCTATTAACAAGTCATTTCAAGGAACGTTCAATAAATGATTGTGTGTCAAGATACTATCAAAAAATCGGAGACTTTGTGTGCATTTCAGCTTCTTAATAAAATCCAAATAAATGCTATATAAAACCAACTGATCCGAACACTAAAAATTTTTCTTAAAAGTAGATGAAACACGGTGTCAAATTTTATTCTTTGAAATATTAAAGGTATGAATGTAAACATTAAAAATGGTTCACTTTATGGTGGATAATGAAAATATATTATATAGAAAACACACACGTTTTATGAGATAAATGTAGTAGAAACGTTATTGTTACCTCACTGGTTTCATATAAAACTAATTGATAAAAATTTCATGAATTTGATTTTTTTTTCGGCACCTTTGCTGTCGTAAAAGTGCACAATTTAATTTTTCTGTGGGTATTTTGAATATAAAGCGTGCGATTTTCTCTTTCTACGCCGTTTATATCATATTTCTCACTATGACAGTAAGGGAGACACAACGATTTCTATGAGACCATATTATGAGCTCTTGGGAAAAGTGAAACTTAATTATGGGTAGCAGTTTGTTCCAAAACCGAAACTAGCTTAACAAATGTGCATTTTCGCGTTTTCAACCCATCGCCAAAAGCTTTCATCACTGAACTCATCAATTCGCCTTTGGGACAAGGAACCAAACACTGTTTACTCTCTCCATCGCCTAATTATAATTACTAATTACCATTAATAATTAATCAATCGACATCTGAGAACAAAATCTCCTCCTTAAAAACGTAGAATTTCTCCTTCAAAGAAGGTAGCGGGACCATCGACACGTGTCATTTGATCGTCATCTCTCATTGGAGCCTCTGGGAACCAATTAGGTCCGCAACATACTTGCTTGGCCGACAAACGAAAACTGCTGAAATGTTCGTCAAATTGATCCAATATTTGATGTGAAAACGATTTGTTACGAACAATCCAAAGCAATAACATTCACAATTCACCAGTTATTTATATTGACACCTAAAAACTCCTTCTTCTACCGGGATTGTAATGAAAGATGCTCCAAGGAACTGGCGCGCCAAACATGGTAGGCACACATATATCATTTTATTATGTAATAACTAGAATAATAATTTTAAAATATAAATAAAATACTTAGGAACAACTTTTTTGTTAACTTATTTTGAAGTTTAAATTTTAAGTATCAATGTAATACAAATAATAAAAAAAATCGTAATTAAACATATGCAATATTTTAATTTATAATATTTTTACAAATAAAGCACAGTAAATGGCATTAGAAAAAATGGTGGAATATATGTTGTTTGGTATTTCTACTCCAATAAAGAGAACTAGCTCTAGAGTTTGGTGTAGGAGTTGAAGAAGAAGATAATACTAATAATCATTGAAGAAAAATGTAATACTAATAAATCTGAAAGAAATATGAAACAGAACAAGACACAGAAAACAAATAAAAAAGAAAATTGTCACAACTACGAATCTAATCTAGGATCACTTGTTTTACTGGGACATGTATCTTAACCACTCGACCATTGGGACCAATTTATAGAACGTCATATTTTTCGATCCTTTTTTCAAATTCAGAATTAACATTACCATCTTTCAACTATATTTTTCCTGCTACCGTTTTAAACGATCACAAAATTTCTAATCGAATTGGTTTGTAACCTAGCTAGTGCCTCGGATATGTTTAGGATAACTATTGATTTTTTTAATAAAAGTACAAATGAATATACAGAAATTATATTTTCTTTAACTTATTTTAAAGGTTTTACCAAGCAATGTAATATATCTTTGAAACATAACAAAACACAGAAAAAATAATAGTCACAACTAGGATTCGAACCCAGGATCTCTTATCTTACCGGGGCAGGCGTCTTAACCACTCGACCATTGGGAATTTTATAATTCTCATCAAGATCTCATAATTCAAATTCAGAATGAATAATATCATCTTGCAACTAATTTTAGTTAAAATAAGATACCGTGGGTTTGATTCCTAATTGTGACCGTTACTTGTTTATTTCCTTTGTCTTATTCTCGTTTCGTTTAGATTTATTATTATTATCTTTTTATTATTATTTTCTTCAATATATTTTTTTAAATTTTTAAATAGGCGTGTTAAGTTAATGAATAAAGTAGTATGTACATCAAAAAAGGTATACATTCCTATGTCGATATAGATGTAAAATAATAAGATGTCATTTTTTTGTGTATTCATATACTGTTTAGTGGCTGAGTAAGCCAAAGCTATGAATTCCCATCCAATAGTTTTTATTTTTTAACTATTTATTGACTGAGCTTAGCGAAG
Organism: Hesperophylax consimilis; assembly: GCF_061612785.1. Taxonomy (NCBI): domain Eukaryota; kingdom Metazoa; phylum Arthropoda; class Insecta; order Trichoptera; family Limnephilidae; genus Hesperophylax; species Hesperophylax consimilis. Next base: position 1,027,513 of record NC_142841.1, on the reverse strand, counting down.
TCCTGTTTGAGCTCAATTGTATGGCATTTCTTCTATCTGTAAATTTGCTAATTACGTTCCGTTTCCGGTTCAAGATGGTGGCCGTGTTTGATACTGCCTTTTTATCCGGCCAGAATTCATGTGAGAGTTACGAGCTGTCAAATCGGAAAAATCAATGTTATGGTACCCACCGCGCTGAAGAATGTTTTAAAAAAATCAATAATAATAACGTGACGTTTCTTTGGACAAATTTCTTATTTCAAACTATTTTGAATCTACTATCAATGTCCGCTAATAAATTCAAAATTATTTGCCTTTACTTTACTATTTTTTTTGACATATATTTAAAATGATATTATGTGTTTTTGCTTTCGATCTTTTCAAACATTTGAAGTACCAAAATGTATGTGGATGCCGACGGTGCAGGTAATTTATTTATTTATTAATAAAAATAATATTTTTTTGTTAGGTTAAAAATAATACTTGCTGGGCAAAAGCTAGAACAAATTTCGTTCGTGAGATTAATGAAAAGACCAATGCTGAGACTTAACTTCCCAATTAAATAACTACAGGGTTTTACAATAAGAGGTGTTATTTTGATATTCGAAGAATAATGCCTTTTTTAATATAAATGATCGAATGTTTATTTCATTATAAAGAAAAAGGTATGCCGTTAATAGTGAAAAATAACATCAGTTAAATGATCACCACGACCGCGCCTAAAGGACCATACCCTTTTCATGAAATTTTCCATAACAAAATCGAAAAGTGGCTGCCTTATGTCCTCGATACCCTCACGAATTCCATCTTTGAGGTCTTAAATCGACGCTGGGCTGTTGGCGTAAACCTTCTCTTTCACGTGGCCCCAAAGGAAGAAGTCGCAAGGTGTTAAATCACAAGATCCGGAAACTTTTCCCGTAAAAGATCAATGGTTTCGTTGCTTGTGTGGCACGTAGCGCCGTCTCGTTGAAAGTAAACGTTGTCCAGATCAATACCATCCAATTCCGGCCATAAAAATCATTAATTCTATTCAAAATAACACCTCTTATTTGAAAACCCTTTAGTTTTACTAATTTTAGTGTCGGCTTTATATACAAAACTTGATTGTGCAATAACGAATTACATTAATAATGCCAAATGGAACTTTGGTTACCTGTCGTTAACCTCCAGTGGGTAATTTAAAAATGTTTAACGGCCGGAAACATTCTCTGATTAAAACGTAGCGGAACATTTGCAAACAAATGACAATTTCGGAACAATATTCACAAAGGCCTAAAAACTCGCAAAACGATTCCATTATGGAAATTCTTATGATCTTAGTTTCCAAAGTATGCCCTAAATTACAATACTCTGAACTCTGAAGGTAGAATATTCTCAAATACGCCATCTTTTATTATTATTTTACATTTTTAAATTGAAATCTGACTTTCATTTTTTGTTATTCTTAATAAAATAAGAGCCTTGAATTTGAGGCTTGAACTTCTCTTCCTCGTTGATAATAACGTAAAGATTTAACAAGTTTTACGTTATTATCAACGAGGAAGAGAAGTTAAATTTGAGGCTTAAACTTCTCTTCCTCGTTGATAATAACGTAAAAATTTAACAAGTTTTACGTTATTATCAACGAGGAAGAGAAGTTCTACGTTATTATCAACGAGAAAGAGAAGTTCATAAAGTTGCGGGGCGAAATCGGTCGGATAGAGTTGAAAACTAAAATTAATTGCACCTAACATATTGATGATTTATTTTCATTCCTTTTTTATAATATTTTTTATGTTTTAAATTGAAACACTCGCAGGTTACGAATAACCTGAAAATATTTAAATAGAAAGACTCGTAGATTACGAATGACATAACAATACTCGTATTTGAAAAACTCCTACTACCATCATTATGAGTTCAAGATGTTGCTTGTGCAATAATGAAAGAACTAGAAGAGGAATTAAACCCACGGTCGGCGGGAACCAGACGCGTTTGTAGACTTAGCTTATAACTGGCATTATATTACATTACATTATATTAGTACTAGTTCAGCTCTCGGCTTTGGCCGCTGTTGTATTTTTCATATTGATTTCATTTCACTCAAAAACGAAGAAACAAATTTTGACTTGAACTGAAAACCTTTAGTCATATTTCATAATTCTGATTAAAAAACATTATGATATGTACAACATGGCGTATCAACCTCAAAATTAATAATTTTTCGAAGAAAATTTCTTCTGAAAGCTAAAAACCCACTTTTAAATATTTTCGCACTAAGCTGGTCTTTCCCGTCTAACAATATTATAATTCCCAATTCTGAAAAACTCCGCCCACTCTTACCCCTCCCCACTTCTTCCACTGTTCAATTGTAATCTATATTTAATTTTTGACTTTAGTATATACTTGCTCCCGATGAGGTGAACATTGTTCATGAAACGTTTAGAGGTTATATATATATTAAAGTGATGTAAACAAAGTTATTTGTGTATTATTCTAGTAAAATTAATATTCCAAAGCCCTGTAGCTCATAGTGGAAATTTAGTTTAGAGCAAAACAGAAGCGTTGAATTATAAATTCCTGAAAAGCCATAGAGAATTCACGATAAATCGTCACAATAAAACACCATGTCATTAAAATGGCAGTTTTAAAATGCTTGGGCTCTGGTACAAAATAACAATGAGGTATTATTGTTAATTATTTTGGTGCGTGTAAGCATTTCAATTAGTCATGAACATTTGAAGTGACGCGCGTTTTTCGTACTTGATAGATCGACTCTGCTTCTTGCTGGTAAAACTATGCGAGCTTCATGTTCATTTGGTTTCTGTCAAATTAAACAAGCAAATATATAAATACATTGAAGACAATATTAGCAATTTTCAAACGCAATTTTGAAACAGGAAATTCGGAAAAAGATGCGGTCGCATCTAGGAATTGAACTCAGGACCTATAAATGAATATAAATATTCATCTTAGATTTGCAGATGTTGCACATTAAAATTAAAATGGGATATATTAATCCATGACACTATCTAGATGGCATTTAGTTCGGGAAGAATCTTGCCATAGTACATAAAGATAACAGCCAGTAAAAATATGCGTTAAGTTAATTAAGGCAATGTTGGTGGTTTTTATTATTCCTGAAAAATAGTCTTATTATTATTTATTTTTTTATTATTACTATCATTCAAAGTATGATGCAGTTAAATGTATCCTAAGGAAATAGGGTCGTAATAATCTTTTAACCTTTGTGAAAATAGCCTTTTTAATGACATTACTTTGCTCACTAACGTCGGTATTAATAATCTCAAGTCAATTGTATTACGATAGTTAACATTTTTGAAGAAACGATATTGCAAATATCCGCATTCCATTCAAACATGCATAATTTTGGCCAAAAACACCTTTTAGCATTAGTTTGCTTATTGTGTAAAAAATGTTTTTAACTTAATTCGGTAAAAAAAGCTTCTAGCAATTAAGAGTTATGTGTCCATAAATATCGCTGAAAATAGTTTCAACTTATTAATTTCGCGCATATATTGCAGAATATTACAAAAAATGCTTGAAATTAATAAATTGAGAAATTAGTCTCAAGTTATTCATTATACGCATTTATTTTGATCATGGAGACATGGCAAAAACAACCAAGGGCCGGTGCCTCAAAAAGGTAATGACTCTACGCAAAAATCTTTAGAGAAAAGGTACAGAAAATCCCAGGCGTAGGGTTTTCTACTTGCGAAAATATTCATTCCGGGGTTAGGACAAAATATGGCATTAGCACATTAAGTAGTAATACGTTTTTTTACGGATAAAATTTTATCGCAACCTTTTTACCGTGGCTTGTTTCGTTCTTCTGTTTCGGCTTCTGCGTTCTTCCACGTTATATTGCCTTTGGCAATGAATTATTTCATTTAAAAAAATTGTTTCTCTGATATTCACCAAACTAGAACAAAGAGGTCTTGATGATAAAACTAGCTATCTCTAATTCTGTATTATAATATTCTACAAATTTATTTGTTTTACGCCGTCGACCTTCTAAAAATAACTTAAATTCAGTAGAAGTCATTTCATTCGATAACCTCCACTGCAGAAAAGTAAACTCAAGCCAAGTGACACATTATTAGGACCTACTCGTAAAAGATTTTTATAAAAATAGAATACCTAGATTACATTTTGCACTTCGGTCCAGAGTGGAATACATTCTAAATATTGCCCTCGTGAGAGACCAACATTCGTATTTGAATTAAGTTAAAAACATTTTTACACAATCAGCAAACTAATGGTAAGAGGCATTTTTGGCCAAAATAATGCATGTTTGAATGGAATGCGGATATTTGCAATATCGTTTCTTCAAAAATATTAACTATCGTAATACAATTGACTTGAGATTATTAATACCGACGTTAGTGAGCAAAATAATGTCATGAAGACTATAATCACAAAGGTTAAAAGATTATTACGACCCTATTTCCTTAGGATACATTTAACTGCATCATACTTTGAATGATAGTAATAATAAAAAAATAAATAATAATAAGACTATTTTTCAGGAATAATAAAAACCACCAACATTGCCTTAATTAACTTAACGCATATTTTTACTGGCTGTTATCTTTATGTACTATGGCAAGATTCTTCCCGAACTAAATGCCATCTAGATAGTGTCATGGATTAATATATCCCATTTTAATTTTAATGTGCAACATCTGCAAATCTAAGATAGATATTTATATTCATTTATAGGTCCTGAGTTCAATTCCTAGATGCGACCGCGTCTTTTTCCGATTTTCCTGTTTCAAAATTGCGTTTGAAAATTGCTAATATTTCTTCAATGTATTTATATATTTGCTTGTTTTGACATAAACCAAATGAACATGAAGCTCGCATAGTTTTACCAGCAAGAAGCAGAGTCGGTCGATCAAATACCAAAACGCTGTTCACCTCTTCGGGAGCAAGTATATACTTAAGTCAAAAATTAAATATAAATTACAATTGAACAGTGGAAGAAGTGGGGAGGGGTAAGAGTGGGCGGAGTTTTTCAGAATTGGGAATTATAATATTGTTAGACGGGAAAGACCAGCTTAGTAGGAAAATATTTAAAAATGGGTTTATAGCTTTCAGAAGAAATTTTCTTCGAAAAATTATAAATTTTACGATTGAAACGCCATGTTGTACATATAATGTTTTTTTAATGAGAATTATGAAATATGACTAAAGGTTTTCAGTTCAAGTCTAAATTTGTTTCTTCGTTTTTGAGTGAAATGAAAAGCAATATTTAAAATACAACAGCGGCCGAAGCCGAGAGCTAAACTTGAACTAATAAATGTAATGTAATATAATACCGGTTAGAAGCTGAGTGTACAAACGCGTCTGGTTCCCGCCGACCGTGGGTTGAATTCCTCTTCTAGTTCTTCCATTATTGCACAAGCAACATCTTGAACTCATAATGATGGTAGTAGGAGTTTTTCAAATACGAGTATTGTTATGTTATTCGTAATCTACGAGTCTTTCTATTTAAATATTTTCAGGTGATTCGTAACCTGCGAGTGTTTCAATTTAAAACATAAAAAAATATTATAAAAAAATAATGAAAATAAATCATCGATATGTTATGTGCAATTAATTTTTTTTTGCAACTCCATCCGACCGATTTTACCCCGCAACAACTTTTCATGCAGTTAACATAACATTATGCATTGTTTGTTGCAAGAAACTGCATCTCCATGCAGTTCCAGATATTTCCATCGATCCGTGAACAGTTGCCAAACACCTCCCGATCCGCGCTGCAAAACAACTTTAAAATATTCATTCTTGTATGAGCTTACGCAGTGTACCGTGACATGTGTTACTCTGTATGTTACCCCGAGGCAGTGATGTGACATCTTTGGAAATGTTCCTAGATCCGAGGAAAAGAATACAAGATTGAATAAACTAACAAGCGTTGTTTACTCACTCTCACTCTTTTGAGGCAATGTTTCCCGATACGCTAGAAATGTTATGCTAGATTTTAAAAATCCGATAAAATTTAATTGATAATTATATTTTAGCACTATTTTTATTTTTGGAATAACTTAATGAGTAAGACCTCAAATTATAATATTTAACTTTTGAAAACAATATTATCGGAAAAGTCAATAGATGTCGCACATTAAAATAGAAATAAGATATATTTATCCAAGACACTATCTAGATATCGGAACTATATGTCAGAAAAAAATTAAGCGATAGATTAGTAGATCTAGATGTTAGTAATCGTCTAATCGAACTTTCTATTCTCGTGTAACTTCCGGTATTTGTTTGTTTTCGGTTGCCTTCTTATTGTACCATATTTAAATGTCTAATCAGAATATTTTCATTTCTAAGCACAAACTGCATCCTGTTTTATATTATGTTTTAGTTTTATCCTGTGTATAATAGCACTTTCATTGTGCTATTTGTACATTTTGTGTCATATTATTTGATTTGTATTGGGTAAGGCGCACTATAGGAATAATTTTAATAACTTGACCACAAAAACTATTTTATTATTTCGAAGTTTGTTATAATAAAGCGCACTTAAAGAGAAGTGACACAAAACTGCGCTGCCTGAATTCTATGTTATTATTATTAGATTGCAATTAGTTCGAGTTGTATCTTGCGATCATATATAAAGATAGCAGCCAATAAAAATGTGCAATGAGAAATTGAAGAAGATATTGGTAGTTCATATTCGAAGTATTTTATAGTTAAGTATGACCGAAGGAGAAAGGGTCCATTATAATCGCTAATATTGTCTTAAATAATTATCGATTTTTCTTATTGTACAATTGAATCAATTGATGGTATGTGAAATAAACTTTGAAAGCTCGAATGGAAATGACGTGAAGAGCTAAAATAGAAAACCAGAGCTCACCGTTCGAAGTTTTTGCAATTTAAAACAAAACAAACATATTTTTTTTATAGTTTATATCATAATGTTTGCTCACTACAAAAGGTCCTCGAATGAAATCTTTCATCAAAAAATAATAACATCTACCTTTGTACCGACAACTGAAAATTAATGTTATATCTTTATTAGTAAAAAAAAACCGTTTTAAGTTTCCGTCATTCCCCTTTCCTCATCCGACGGCAATAAATCAACAATTTTATAAGAACTTTGTTAATTTAAATCTGGGGAATTTGTGTGAAAATTTTTTATATTTTTCTAAAAATTTTTTGGACAACACATCACTGATTTTTTAGTGTTCGGAGTCTTGTTGTGTTTCCTCTCGCCTGTCGGATTCTGCGCAAACAGATTTTTCACACAGAATTGCACACACCTTATTCGGAACCACTCGGTCATATAAATATTCTCTTCCGGGCGCGAATGTCAGTTTGACTTATTTTATGACTCACGTTGAAGCGAAATAGAAGTTCTTCTGTTATTCTGGCAAAGGCAGTCAAACATTTTTGAACTCGTTACAAAAACTATGTAAACTATATTATATCTGGTGAAAAACTGTCCTAAACGTTTTTTTTCTCTAAACCTCTAGTCAAAATTTCAGGAAATCAGAAAAACTACTCTGCTGGACAATTTAATGTTTGGTGTTTGAAATAGTTCTACAATAGATGGACGATAATTAGCATACATACATTATTATTGATAATAACTATTATCAACAATTTTCGGTGGAGACAGTGTGGAGGAGTCCATTTCAAAAATTTTAACAACACAACTGTTATATTTTTACTTATTGAATGATTTTTTTGATTTTTTGGGGCATCATTTTAATAAAAATATATATTTTTTAGCACACTTTGAATCCTGATGGCTTAACCTTTGGTTCAGAAACATATAGCTTAGTTTGTTGTAATAGGAAGCAACTCATACGGTCACATTTCGCGAATTGAAAAATCATTTACATTATAATATTTGAATGATTTGTATAGCGCCGTTTTAGTGCAAAATCACCTCTAGGGCGCTACTCATATTTTCGATGAGGACGTTTTTATACGGGCACCAAACCAATCCCATAATACCTTTTACCTCGCAGTATTTTGGCAGTACAAAAAATGAAGTTCTAAATAATGTGCAATTCATCCTTTTGATGTAATCTTTGCCATCTACATCTCTAAACAATGTGCATCCATCTTTTTGATGTAATCTTTACCAGCTAAATCTCTAAATAATGTGCAATCCATCCTTTTGATGTAATCTTTACCAGCTAAATCTCTAAATAATGTGCAATCCATCTTTTTGATGTAATCTTTACCAGCTACATCTCTAAATAATGTGCATCCATCCTTTTGATGTAATCTTTACCAGCTAAATCTCTAAATAATGTGCAATCCATCCTTTTGATGTAATCTTTACCAGCTAAATCTCTAAATAATGTGCAATCCATCCTTTTGATGTAATCTTTACCAGCTACATCTCTAAATAATGTGCATCCATCCTTTTGATGTAATCTTTACCAGCTACATCTCTAAATAATGTGCATCCATCTTTTTGATGTAATCTTTACCAGCTAAATCTCTAAATAATGTGCAATCCATCCTTTTGATGTAATCTTTACCAGCTAAATCTCTAAATAATGTGCAATCCATCCTTTTGATGTAATCTTTACCAGCTAAATCTCTAAATAATGTGCAATCCATCCTTTTGATGTAATCTTTACCAGCTACATCTCTAAATAATGTGCATCCATCCTTTTGATGTAATCTTTACCAGCTACATCTCTAAATAATGTGCATCCATCCTTTTGATGTAATCTTTACCAGCTACATCTCTAATTAATGTGCATCCGTCCTTTTGATGTAATCTTTACGAGCTAAATCTCTAAATAATGTGCAATCCATCCTTTTGATGTAATTTTTACGAGCTAAATCTCTAAATAATATGCAATCCATCCTTTTGATGTAATCTTTACCAGCTAAATCTCTAAATAATGTGCATCCATCCTTTTGATGTAATCTTTACCAGCTAAATCTCTAAATAATGTGCAATCCATCCTTATGATGTAATCTTTGCCATCTACATCTCTAAACAATGTGCATCCATCCTTTTGATGTAATCTTTACCAGCTACATCTCTAAATAATGTGCAATCCATCCATTTGATGTAATCTTTACCAGCTAAATATCTAAATAATGTGCAATCCATCCTTTTGATGTAATCCTTACCATCTACATCTCTAAATAATGTGCATCCATCCTTTTGATGTAATCTTTACCAGCTAAATCTCTAAATAATGTGCAATCCATCCTTTTGATGTAATCTTTACCAGCTAAATCTCTAAATAATGTGCAATCCATCCTTTTGATGTAATCTTTACCATCTACATCTCTAAATAATGTGCATCCATCCTTTTGATGTAATCTTTACCAGCTAAATCTCTAAATAATGTGCATCCATCCTTTTGATGTAATCTTTACCAGCTAAATCTCTAAATAATGTGCAATCCATCCTTATGATGTAATCTTTGCCATCTACATCTCTAAACAATGTGCATCCATCCTTTTGATGTAATCTTTACCAGCTACATCTCTAAATAATGTGCAATCCATCCATTTGATGTAATCTTTACCAGCTAAATATCTAAATAATGTGCAATCCATCCTTTTGATGTAATCCTTACCATCTACATCTCTAAATAATGTGCATCCATCCTTTTGATGTAATCTTTACCAGCTAAATCTCTAAATAATGTGCAATCCATCCTTTTGATGTAATCTTTACCAGCTAAATCTCTAAATAATGTGCAATCCATCCTTTTGATGTAATCTTTACCATCTACATCTCTAAATAATGTGCATCCATCCTTTTGATGTAATCTTTACCAGCTAAATCTCTAAATAATGTGCATCCATCCTTTTGATGTAATCTTTACCAGCTAAATCTCTTAATAATGTGCAATCCATCCTTATGATGTAATCTTTGCCATCTACATCTCTAAACAATGTGCATCCATCCTTTTGATGTAATCTTTACCAGCTACATCTCTAAATAATGTGCAATCCATCCATTTGATGTAATCTTTACCAGCTAAATATCTAAATAATGTGCAATCCATCCTTTTGATGTAATCCTTACCATCTACATCTCTAAATAATGTGCATCCATCCTTTTGATGTAATCTTTACGAGCTAAATCTCTAAATAATGTGCAATCCATCCTTTTGATGTAATTTTTACGAGCTAAATCTCTAAATAATATGCAATCCATCCTTTTGATGTAATCTTTACCAGCTACATCTCTAATTAATGTGCATCCGTCCTTTTGATGTAATCTTTACGAGCTAAATCTCTAAATAATGTGCAATCCATCCTTTTGATGTAATTTTTACGAGCTAAATCTCTAAATAATATGCAATCCATCCTTTTGATGTAATCTTTACCAGCTAAATCTCTAAATAATGTGCATCCATCCTTTTGATGTAATCTTTACCAGCTAAATCTCTAAATAATGTGCAATCCATCCTTATGATGTAATCTTTGCCATCTACATCTCTAAACAATGTGCATCCATCCTTTTGATGTAATCTTTACCAGCTACATCTCTAAATAATGTGCAATCCATCCATTTGATGTAATCTTTACCAGCTAAATATCTAAATAATGTGCAATCCATCCTTTTGATGTAATCCTTACCATCTACATCTCTAAATAATGTGCATCCATCCTTTTGATGTAATCTTTACCAGCTAAATCTCTAAATAATGTGCAATCCATCCTTTTGATGTAATCTTTACCAGCTAAATCTCTAAATAATGTGCAATCCATCCTTTTGATGTAATCTTTACCATCTACATCTCTAAATAATGTGCATCCATCCTTTTGATGTAATCTTTACCAGCTAAATCTCTAAATAATGTGCATCCATCCTTTTGATGTAATCTTTACCAGCTAAATCTCTCGATATTTCTATGAACTCGCCGAGAGCAGAGTACGCTAAACCGACGATGGCGATGCCGGTAGGTATCGGTTGGAAGGTAACTATAATATACTTCAGAAACCACTTCAATCTATACACCAAGTGGTACCTTCAATTCCTACAACGGCTTTAGAGATTTTTCAAGACGTGCGTTAGTTTCATATTGCTTTATGCTTTTTATAGCTGAAAGACGTGTTTTACCATATTTTTTTCAATAGTTTTTTTAATGGTAAATTGCAGCGAAAATATCTGAATATTATTTTGGTTATTAATATTTGTGTTTTCACAGTTATAAGAATTAATACGTAAAAATTGCGTTGTTTTGGTAATTTTTAAAATGACGAGATATTGTATGTTTTGCAGTTTTTAAGTCCCTGTGCTTTCTTTGCAAGTCTTTCCAGCGTAACAAAATATGTGCACCCATTTCTTCTCAGCTTTTTCCATAATCATTTTATTTGATCTAGCGTAGAAACGAGAAACGTTGACTTCTAGAAAGAAATATTTTTTCTGATAAGATTACAACCATATTTTAAAGCCCATAGACAATATGAAAGAAAACGTCTTACGTGTATTCCGGTGAATCCACTTAAAGAAAAGCGCTGTTCGCTAGCTTAAAAAATTCACATTCGTTGTTAACTTTCACAGAACAATGAACAAACGTGTTTTTTAATTTTCTTTTTTACTCATTTTTACAACTTAAATAAGCAGTTATAAAAAGTGTGTGTTTGAATTATGAAGACAAAAAGACATCAAATATTTTAAGAATTACGCGTTTCTGAGGTTGTTTAAATTTTATGGAAAACCTTCAGTTGGGTCCGGCATTAAAAATAGCGCCTACTTTATTTAATATAAGTGTTTTTTTTTAAATAATATATTTCATTTAATCTGTCAGTTTTAATCCATTAATAATGTCATATTGTGAATAATTGCTAATATTGTCTTCAATAATTAAATATCAATTTAACTGATTTACTGAATAAGTTATTCCAAATAATAAAAAAGCTTCCATTAAAATGATTTTGTTTTAAACAACATTTATGCATTTAAAGGTAAATACAAAGTTAAAAAATCAAGGTTTATATTGATGACAAAATGGTTCCAAAATATCTGAATTTTTAATTCACTTAAATTTTACGATGATTTGTTTAAAAAGATTTGTGTTAATGTTTTTTTTAAACTTTTTTCCTGTTAATCCTGTCAATTTTTAAACATTAAAGTATTTGAAATACAAATATCCAAAAGGTAATTTTATCAGGTTTCTAATATGGTATTTTTTACGACATCTTTAAAATGATGATAAATATAGAACATTTAATAAACTTCATGTTTATACAACAGATAAACCACCTCCTTTCTACTGGATAAGCAATGTATATATCTCTCCATACATTATTTAATGTCAGTTTCTGTTTTAAGTTTCAATTAGTAAGGTTTTCACATAGACGGTTGTTTCGCAATAGAATAAAAATATCACCACGTTTTTCAGTACGACCGTTAGTGTACGAGTACAAGTATTTACCACCCGATGCCATTGAGAAACATCAACCTTGATGGGTGTTTTTGGTGCTTGTTTCCACTATATTTCAAACCAATACTCAACTTTGAAACAGGCTATTAACGTCAATGTTGTAAAGGGAATTTGACGAAGAGCCCTCGAGACGGGAGTTGCAATAAGCGATCAAATAACTTCGGGCGAGATGAGTTATTATACAAACAACGGAAATGAAATTATTGAAAATGTTATCGCTCCAACAATCCATGAAAAAAAATTTAAAAGTTTTTTTTTTGTTTTGTTTATTGCTTTATTTTTAGTGTTATTGAGTGATGCATTTTATGGAATGTTCAAAGTGTGGTGGAATTTGAATGTAAATGTTTTTAAATTGTGTTTCAACAATGTCACCTGCTGACTAACATTAATTGCTATAGTATGTCTTCCACCCGGAGAGAAATGAGTAGGTAATACTGATTTATCGAAAATCTCTTCAATTTATTAGTCATCATGTTAAAAACGGGACTGTAAGCTGCTTCCTTAATGTGAAGTGTTAGTAAATTGGTAATAATATCGGAACACGTGTTCGTTCACCTGCGTTGGTCTTAATAATATATCAGGACGAAATGAAAAAATATGAGGACTTTTAAGAACACGGGTTCGGACATTGTAACAAAACATTGGAACTTTACTTAACTTTTTTAGGATACCTAATCAGTTCATGCGAAAAATTCATGCTTATATTTTATTTTATAATACGAGATTTTTTATAAATTAGTTATATTTTTTATCATACATGACAGTTCCGGTGTCATGGTACTTGGTTATGGGATTATGTTACAGGTTGTCACCCATTGATTCAAATTAAACTTAATATATTATTTTATACTCTGTTCTTACATTGTTTCTCAGTACGTGAGAGGTGAGAGCAATCCAGGCAATACTTAAAAATAAAATACTCGGAGAATATATAATATTTTGTTTTGAACCAAAGCGGTTTCACCCTCTGGCAGACATTTTCTGATCTAGTGATTTTACCACCCGATTGAACTAAAAAACTTCGGTTGTTTCTTATGTTATTGAGAATAAGTGCTTTTTTTCTTTAAATGTATGTGGTGTATATATTACAGATTTTAGAGGCGTCATACGGAACAATGAAATAATTGTCAGTTCCCAGAGTCGAAAAGATATTTAATATATTTACAAATATTCTGGTTATTCAACATTTTGTATACTTTGACATCTTATTTTATGAAATCTGACAGAAATATTCACAAGAGATTTTTAGTGTTTTCATCCCTGTTGAACGCTATCGTTGTCTAGAAATCGGGCGGAGAGATCTTTGACTCCCAATAAGAACCGAGTCTTACAAAACGCTCTCGTCGCGCCTTGATGATATATTCGGCTAAAGGTGGCAGTGATGAAATTGATTAGAACATGTAGCAAAAAAGTGACAACGTATGACAGTCGTGGTCTAATCACAATAGAATATACTCCATCTTAAGTGAAGGTCTCGTGCTTGTCTGATTGTATAAGATTTATTTTCCCTCTTGATTAGTTGCGCAAACAAGATGAAATCACCCCCTACAGTTTTTCTTTGTGAGCTATTCTTTTCTCATTTCCTGTTCCCAATAATACTTCCCCATATATTATTTTATTCCCTATTTGCTCCATTCCTTTTCATCTTCCATACGGGTGGAGAAACTTATCCAATATTAGTCCGGCTGCTCACATTTGTACCATTATAATAAAACAAATTACGTTATTTGTTCAGAAATCATTACGCGAGGTCCGTATATCAAAATAAGTGAATGAACTTGATAATAATCATGATGGATTCTGGGGAAACTACGGGATCAGTGATCTGTGACCGATAAATGGATCTTCCAATGAAATAATGAAAAGCGTTGCGTAAATTTATTATTGCAATAAATTAAGTCATATTTTCTTCGTCTTTTTTATATTTTAAACCTTGATGTATTTTTTATTATTTTTATTTAGTAAGTATATCTTTTAAAATATGATTACGTTCGTGGAAAAATATAATAACTGTACTAGACAGCTACGCCAGTGACATCGACTTTAAATGCCGTCTTCCTCTTAATGGTTACCTTGGTGAAGTCTTTGTACTGGATAGCTACGCCAGTGACATCGACTGTAAATGCCGTCTTCCTCTTAATGGTTACCTTGGTGAAGTCTTTGTACTGGACAGCTACGCCAGTGACATCGACTGTAAATGACGTCTTCCTCTTAATAGTTACCTTGGAGAAGGATTTGCAATTGAAACCAAACTTCACGAATGTCGTAAGACAACTGATTGATTGTGCCAGTTGTTTGCATTTTTATTGGTCTAAAAATAAACATTTTCTGCCCATGTTAATGTGCAGTAATTATTTTTATCTCTAAACACTTCGCATAAGAGTATTAGGGAACCAAGAAAACTAACCGAATTTTAATTACTGCAGTTAAAGCCCATTTGACACATGATACGTGTCTAGTGTTAAACCTCATAAAGGATTCGGCATCGTTAAATGTGTGAAAACAGATACATATTCATTTTCTTAATTATTTCAATTTTTATTTAGCTCTTCAGTACAATAAAATATAATATATTAAACAAAAGTAAGTAATAGGAACACAAAATAAGGTAACATAACCAAATCTGTGTCTTTACCTCCGGATCATATTATAATATGATTACTACGTCTCATTACTTAAAATATGAATATGGATACATATTTGCAATAAAAATAATCTTATAAACAATTGAATAAGCCTATTTACTCCACTTTCGAGCATTTGCGAAAGTAATACCTATGTAGGTAAATATTTTTTTTACGTTTTCCTATCTTTTTTATGTGTGTACTTTAGAATTTGTTTTTCAGCGAATATTTCGGTGAAGTTTTTCGGTGAAAAACACTTTTCTTTTTATTATTGAATACCAAAAATAGATTAAGAGAGTTTTGGGTGAATGAAAAGTTGTGTTGAACTCAGTACTTTCACTTTTCTTTTGAAATTCAGCATCAATAGAATTCCGTCAAATTTCAT
Source organism: Hesperophylax consimilis (assembly GCF_061612785.1). NCBI lineage: Eukaryota > Metazoa > Arthropoda > Insecta > Trichoptera > Limnephilidae > Hesperophylax > Hesperophylax consimilis. Next base: position 1,012,127 of record NC_142841.1, on the reverse strand, counting down.
ATTATGAAGTTCATCGTCCCATTCTAACTGTCGCACGTCATTATTATTCAAATGCATTTTATCCTAGACAGATAATTATTATACATTGTGTTACGTGTAAATATTTTTTTTCATAAGTTTTCAAATAAAAAAGTTAGGAAAAAAATATTAATTTTTGATTTTTTGAGAACGCACACCTTTATAATCTGACGATTTAGGCATTCTGATTGGTCGAATTCAAATTGTATGTTTCGGGTTAATCCCGAATAGGGGGTCTGCAGGCAAAACTCGACCACTCTGCCCCTCAATTTTAACAAACCGTAAGGTTCATTTCGGTTTGCAGGCGACCGGATCCATAAAAATTAGACCTTAAAATTAAGACCCGATTTCATACTGAAATAGGATCGCTTCGTGTAATATGAGATTTCTTCAAAAACATCGTTTCTGTTCATATAATTTTTGGATAATATCGAAGAAAATATGTTTTAGAAAGTCTATAATCCATTGGGTTAATTACATAAAAATGAAAATTGTCCACAATCAAGATTATATTTGAAAATGGCCGATACGCACGCCAGCTATAGTTTCCCTGATGGCCGACAGAGCGCACCTTTGGCGGTATAAGAACGAACCAAATGACTGGCGCGAATATTTAAATATGCAGCTAACAATACGCAGTTATGCAAAATTACTTGACTATTAACAAGCGTTTAGTAAGAAGATTTTTCTGGAAGCTTATTACTTTGTGATGGCATTATTTATTTTATTAAAACGAAATTAACTTTGTTTACATCACTTTATTACACTCAACCTCTATATGTTTCGTGAATGAAGTTCACCTCATTAGGAGTAAGTATACATTGAAGTAAAAAATTAAATATTGATTACAATTGGAAAGAAGGAGTGGAAGGAGGGGAAAGGGGTAAGAGTGGGCGGAGTTCATCAGAATTAGGAATTACAATATCGTTAGATGGGAAAGACCAGTTTAGTGGGAAAATATTTAAAAGGGGGTTTACATTTTTTTTTGCTTATTTAATATCTGATTTTATATTCACATGTTTTCTTGTTTCTTAAATTTCAAAATTATTTATTTTCCTTGCTTCATATACTGTATGAAGTATTTTAAGACCTGATTTTTTATCAAAAGTGTGATCATTATTCAAAAGATCATCTGCAAACTCAGATTAACTATTTCCATTTGGAGCTCTGAGATGTTTTTTAGTTCTTCAATGTTTCTATTGGTTCTACGTTTGTAAAAGAAATTTGAAACATCACTTTTATTATTGGGTTTATAAAAACGATACATTTATATTATTTGTAGGTAGGTATTTTAATTTCAATTACTGATTTCTTAAAATTTCTTAAAATGAAATCGAAACACCTATCTACAAATAATATAAATGTATCGTCTGTAAGTGGGCTACCCACAGTTTGATAATGCCTTCAGAGGGCGAAACAGCTGTCACGCGTAATAATAATCACACAGCAGAACTTGTTTAAAAATTGTTTTTATAAACCCAATAATAATATTATTGAATATATAAAAAAAAATTAGAATATAGTTCTACAAATTAAACTTAATAACAATAAATATACAATCATCACAATTGAGTTAATAAACTCCTGATTTTTTTCGTTTGATTATATTATCGCTATCTTTATTATTAAGAATATATTTTGTTATTAGTGTAAAACGCAGGTTGAATAGTACTAGGAATGATTTAATTTATAATTTTGAAAGGATCGTTATCCACAAATAGAATACTACGCCATTGTTTATTTCTATCTTTAAAAATAGGGTAAATATCCCGTGTGAAGAGATTATGTTTAATTTTTTTATTTAGTATTTCAACTATAAATTTATTAAAATAACCGTTATTAAATGCTATTTGTTTTATGATTATATTGTTTTATGGTTATATGCTATTTGTTTTTTTCAGGTCTTAAAATACTTCACATAAGATATAAAGCATAGCAAATAAATAATTTCTAAATTTTAGAAATAAGAAAACATGTTAATATAAAAGCAGATATAATTAACAAGAATTTTTTTATAAAAACTCTCTTTTAAATATTTTCTTACTAAACAGGTCTTTCCCGTCTAACGATATTGTAATTCCTAATTTTGATAAACCCCGCCCACTCTAACCCTTCCCCCCTCCTTCCACTTCTTCTTTACAATTGTAATCTATATTTCATTTTGTACTTGGGTGTATACTTACTCCTGATGAGGTAAACTTCGTTCATGAAACATGTAGTGGTTGTTTATAATAAAGTGATTTAAACAAAGTTATTTGTGTTTTAATAAAATAAAGTTTAATAAAATTACATTATTTTATCTATTGCCGTTGTATATCAATGCATATGTACGCAAAAAAATGTAAAAATTATATTTCAATAATATATTATTTCATTCTTCCCTGTTTTAACTTTAAACTTTATTACATACAGTAACAGTTTTAGATAAAGAATTACCATCATTTGGAGTAAAATTAACACATTTTAATTAAACGATTGCTAATCTCATCGCACAATTACGCTCCTTGTATTCATAAGCACGGGTACAATTAATCAATATGTAATAATCTATTATTCCAGTCAACTTTGTTGCAACTATCTTTAATTGTTGTGACAAACTATACGATATTGATGTATTGTTATTAAGTTTAATTTGTAGAACTCCATTTTAATTTTTTATTTTTTATATATTCAATAATATTGTTATTGGGTTTATAAAAACAGTTTATTTTTAAACGAGTTCTGCTGCGTAATTATTATTACGCGTGACAGCTGTTGCCTCTGAAGGCATTATCAAACTGTGGGTAGCCCACTTAAAGGCGATACATTTATATTATTTCTAGTCTATGTTTCTATTCTAGTCTAATAATTTTTAAGTCTAGTAATTTCTAGTCTTGTCTTATCTTTAAAAAGGACCCAACGGACAAAATTTCAGTAAACGTGCGCAACCTAATAAACAATTGCCAATCAATATTCGCAAATAAATACGCTAGAAGAAGTGCAATGGTGATGAATCCAAGAGCTCCTGCATTATATGGACAACCTAAAATTCACAAGGATAATATCCCCATACGTCCCATTGTTTCTTTTATAAACGCCCCAACGACAATACTCACCAAAAAATTAACTTTCTTTTCAAACAACATACTAAATTCTCCCCAAAACATAGCGTTAAAAATTCTCTCGAACTTGTAAATAAAATAAAAAACATAAATCTACCGCCAGTTCATATCTTTAGACGTAGTAAGCCTCTTTAGCAATATTCCTATTCAAGAATGCCTTAAAATCATTGAAGATATTTTAGGCGAATCTAATATAAACCCAGTTACTAAAAAAGACTTATTCGATCTATTTAAAATTTGTGTGGAAACCAACTACTTTGAGTTTAACGATAAATTCTACCAACAAAACTACGGATTACCAATGGGATCGCCCCTCAGTCCACTTCTTGCAGAAATATTCATGGATTCAATTGAAAAACAAATTTTAAATTCAATCTTTAGGAAACAAATCATTTACTATGTTCGTTATGTTGACGACATTTTGGTCTGTTGGAAAGGTACCAACAGACAATTAGATCTTTTTGTCACATTTGCTAACTCCATCAACCGTAAAATTTGCTTTACGGTTGAAAGAGAGTGTAATAAGAAAATTAATTTTTTAGACCTAACAACCAGTAGAGAAAATAATAAACATACGTTTGAAATTTTCCGTAAGCCTACGTTTACAGATACGACCATTAATTATAAATCTTTACAACCATGGTCACATAAATTATCTGCCTACCACTCAATGGTACATAGGCTTACTAACATTCCACTCGACAAGAAAGCATACGAGAAGGAAAAAAATACAATCCTAACTTTTGCTAAAAATAATGGCTTCAAGGGTAGAGACATTGAAAAAATAATTAATAATAACAAACACAAAAATAACCTTAAAATAATTTACCCAGCGACTAATAATAAGACGAATAATAAATTCGGGTGTTTAGAATTCATCGGACAGACATCTAATAAAATTGCCAAAGTCCTCAAAAAGTGTGGCTTAGATATTGCTTTCCGCACAAATAACAACTTAGGATCATCTCTTAAAAACTCAAAAAGTAAGGTACTCAAATTTCAAAATAGTGGCATTTATAAACTCTAGTATGACGAATGCAACGCTGTTTATGTTGGACAAACGGGCCGGTCCTTTAACACTAGGTTAAAAGAACATATAAGATCTTTTAAAAATAATAATAAAATGCAATTTCAATTTGCCAAACATATCCTAGATGAAAATCACTCACTTAATGATAATAATAAACCAACTCCGTTACACGTACAAAATAAAGGCCGTAAACTGAATCTTTTAGAGCAGTTAGAAATTAACAAAAACTCTAATAATCCGAAAGCTATTCTAATTAATGAACAAACAAATATAATTCGTTCACCCCTACTAGATATCTTCAAACCTAGTGCAAATATGAGTACACTATGAAGTACTTAATTGTTAAATTTTGAAAGTGAACCTAGAACAAAGATTCTCAGTGCAGTCGAAGATTTTATACCTGACTCAAGTGTCAAGTGGTGTCGGGATTTACGGGACCTTTTCAACCGAGGATGTCTGCCTGGAGGACAGATAAGCGACATTAAGCCATATTTTGTTTAAAGTTTTTGTTTTTATTTTCTGTTTTTGTTTATGTATTTTGTTACAGATGACACACATAAACTTCACTTTGACTTTGGTTCAAGATTTTGCTTATGATAGCCTGCGATAAGCGAGCCCTAAGGGTCTGAGACAGAGGTGTGAAATCGTCGGATCACGACAATAGAAAGAATTTTATTTTTTTATTTTTTTTGCTGGATTTTATTTAGGTATTGGAGCCAGGAAGGAGTCTGAAAGGGTCGAGAGGATGCACTAGGTGGCATGAAAGGCTGGGAGGTGACTGGAGAGACTAGGGTAGACTAGGATGAGGTGATTTTGCACAGCGGTGCTGCCAAGGTCTTTTATCTATGTGAGGATGTTGTGTCGGCGCTCTTTATTGGCAGCAGACACATGTCAGCGCTATATTAGCGGCGGACACATGCCTGAGCGGATGACGAGCCTCGTGCTGGCACAGTTGATGGACGGGGTAGTCTCTCTCCCTGCAGCAGCTGGTACAGTTCCTTCGCTACCTAGGACTCTTGCAGCAGAGTCTCCATCTTCTGTCTTTGTCAAGCGTCACAGCGGTGCTGCCAAGGTTTGTTGTCTATGTGAGGATGTTGTGTCGGCGCTCTTTATTGGCAGCAGATACATGTCAGCGCTATATTGGCGGCAGACACATGCCTGAACGGATGACGAACCTCGTGCTGGCACAGTTGGTCTAAATAACAAATGTAGATCCTAGGAAATAAACTGTACAGCGCCCTTGAGGTGATTTTTCACAAAAACGGCGCTCTACAAATTATCCAATTATTATTATTATTATTGTTATAAAAATAACCCCTATGAGTCATCGTTTGCGAATAACTAACATAAAGACATTCAGTCAAATTTAAACATTACACTAATTAGGGAAACTTTACTGGGGTAATAACCATTAATAATTTCTAACATTTTACTCAGAAATCAATTAAGAAATCAATAAATGCAATTAAAATACCTACCTAGAAATAATATAAATGTATCGTCTGTAAGTGGGCTACCCACAGTTTGATAATGCCTTTAGAGGGCGAAACAGCTGTCACGCGTAATAATAATTACACAGCAGAACTCGTTTAAAAATAAACTGTTTTTATAAACCCAATAACAATATTATTGAATATATAAAAAAAATATATATATACGATATTGATTTACCTTATAGACATTGACTGTTGTAACACATATTTAAGCACTGCAAATCTCCTATGAGCAAATTATATTAGATACGGCAACAGTTAATATCAGTTGTAGACATGTAATGAATAATAGTGTTTCATTTAAAATAATCCATCACAAATACGTAAAATTTCATTCATTCAAACAACTATCATTCTTATAATTATTATTATTATTTTTTTATATTAACTCCACACAGGAGGCCCTGAAGAAAATAATTTCCCTCAGGGCCTATGTCATCTTTGGGGATGCTGTGTGGAGGGTCTTTTTGTGGAGAGGAAGGAGTGAACATGGGTTTGAAGAGTCCCATGTTGTAGGAGGGAGGAAACACAGAGGCCGGCAGTTCGTTCCACAGCCGAGCTGTTGAACTTAAGAACAAATCGTAGAAGCGACCCGTTCTCATGTGACAAATGTCAACCATGTACAAATGTTGGGCGCGCGTTTGGCGTGTATCCCGACTACGCACCGGTGCCGAAGGGATCAATGACGCTAGTTCCTCAGAGCATCAGAGAAATAACTCTTCTTTTATTTATTTATTTCTTTTATGTTAAGCGATAATTGGAACATGTTTAAATTTGAATAACCGTTGTTAATAGGCATGTACATAACGCCCAGATGTACATTACGTCTACTAAAAGTAAAGCTACAATATTTATATATTATTTTTTTTGATATTAGAATCACTTTGTTTAAATAATTTGTTATTATGTTTTTTCTTACAATATTATAAATAAAAACCCACCAAGGTTCGCGATATGAGCAGAGCATGGAGCACAGTGAATGTTCTTCCCACCTGATCTCTACTTACATATGCTTTCAAATTTTTATTTTTAAGGATTTTTACTCCGTAAGTGTTCCAGCCAGTGTCAGTAGGTGTTTCTCTCTGAAAGACCATGAGGTTTGCATACCGTAAGCACGTATCTTTAATTATATTACCTAATATCATTCGTTGGATTTCAATCTAAAGTGATTTGAGTTAAATTTTTAACGTATGTTACAATAATATTCTTTGTTAACAAACAGATTGCCATCTCTAATTCACAGACGCGATATAGACATTCTGATTCTGTTCTACCGGTATTTAAATGGAGCCTGCTTGAAGGAGTTAGCAACATTGGTCCCGGTAAATGTACGCGAAATTCGACGGACATGAGCGGTACAGCCGTTCACAGTTGTTGATATTGGCTTCATGAAAAAGGGTCGTCTCTCGTTTTTGTGTAAGTCGGCTTGCACGTGGCATGAGCTAATGGCATCTGTTTTCCTTCTTAGAATAATGCGGGACTCAATCAGCATTTGTAAATCTCTTTCTACAGCACCTACCTCAACACGCCTCATACTAATATGATTTAAGATTTTCACGGCCATTTTTTTTTTTCATTTTCTAGATTCTTATATTCCATGAAGTGGTGAATCATTTAAATTTACTGAATTTAAAGTTAATGTTCTTTATACAAATAGAACGGCGTCATATGCGCCTCACAATTTTTACCTCATATGGGTTTATTCAAATATTACCTGGCTTTTATAGACTTAGAGGCCTTGTATTTTCTCGGTAGGGAAAAAATTTGTTACCTAAAAACCCTACTAAAATTGCATGTATCATCATCCAGCATCAGCACCAGCAGCGACCTACAGCGGCCATATACTACATACGTGTCTGTTTGTGTTGTGTTGGGAATAGGGGGAGGAAATTTTGGCTGCGCCCTTTTGTTGGAATCCTTCCGCATTTGCCGTTGGGAGTAAGGAAAATCGCAGAAAACCTTACCCAGGAAGGAGCGGCCGAACGTCAACTTGAAACGTTTGCGGCCTTCAGTAACATCGGTATATGATGTCCTGCATTTTTGAGATGTGTGTGTGTGTGTGTCTGTTTTTATGTTAATATATACTTATGGGAAGATAGAAAATAAACATACATATACATACAAATTATAAAATATTATATAAATATATAAATAGATATATAAACATTATATATTTGGGAAGAAGTTTGGGAGTTTAGGAAATACCTACTGCTCGCTATTCGTCCGCGTCTAGTTCTGGTATGTGCCATATGTGGTCATGGTCCATGAGGATGTGTTTAGGTAGTCCATGTGTGTATCTGAATGTCAGGTCGCTCGGAGCATTGTATTGTCCTATGTCTCGTATTAGTTGATTTTTACTAAGTGTGAGTGATTTGTAAAAGCGTTCAGTCAGTCTGTGTGTGAATTCGTATAGAGTTGGAATTTGTTCTCGTTCGTGTAATCTCTTCAAGTTTGTTCTGAGTCTCGTGTTGTATGTGATTTTAATGCAGAGATTTTGAAGTGTCTGTAGATTCTTGTGGTCAGTGTGTGAGATGCTGCTCCATACGGGAATCGCATAAGAGAGTACTGGACGGATGTGCGAGTAGTAGACGAGGAGTTTGGTTTTGGGAAGTAGCGGACTCCGTCTATTGAAAATTGGCTTCATCATGCCGATCGCTTGTCGCGTGCGCGTGTGCATCTTCGCTTGGTGAGATTTCCAGTTGAGGCGGGAGTCCATGGTCAGGCCCAGATATGTCACTTCATCTTTCCATTCTATGCTGTGTCCTCCCATTTCGATGTTAAAGTCAGGTGTTCTGTTTACACGTTTTCTCGCGAACATGATGGCTTCCGTTTTCGCCTCGTTCAGTTTCAGGCGCCATTTTTTGTAGTATTCTACGAGCGCGTCGAGCGCCCTCTGTAGGTAAATAGCGGCCATATTCGCTTTCAGCGAGGAAACGTATAGTTTGACGTCATCTGCGTAGATAGACAGATTGCATCTCTCGTCTCGGGGGATGTCGAAGGTAAACAGAATGAAGAGAAATGGTCCAAGTAAACTTCCTTGCGGCACGCCTTTTGGAATCTCACGCATTGAAGATAGCACGTTCCTTATGAACACTCTGAACGATCTATTCTTTAGGTATTCCTGTATCAGTCTCGTTAGGTATATGGGCGTGTTAGTGCGGTGCAGTTTATGCACGAGCCCGTCTATCCATACGGTGTCGAATGCCTTCTCTAGGTCGATGAGCGCAGCAGCGGTGAAGCGATGTTCGTTAAATTTTCTTGCGATGTATTCCGCTACTCTGGTGAGTTGATGGGTCGTGGAGTGCCTCTTTCTGAAGCCGAACTGCTCGTCTGGCAACGTTTTGTTGTCGTCGTGGTGCGGTACAAGCCTGTTGAGTATAATTTGTTCAAATACCTTGCTCAGCGTAGATAATAGGCTAATCGGCCGGTAACTTGTCGGCTGCGTTCTATCTTTATTCGGCTTTGCAAAAGGCAGCACGGTCGCCGATTTCCAAATCTGGGGGAAATGCCCGGTCATGAGGCAGGCATTGAACAATTTTGTTGTGTAGATGATGGCTTTTTGAGGGAGATGTTTGAGTAAAATGTTGTGAATTTGATCGCTTCCCGGCGCCTTGTTTGTTCTCAATCGCCTGATTGTGACAGCAATCTCGCTTGGCGTAGCAAAGTGAATATCTTCAGCGTTTGTCTGCTCTGCTTCCCTCAAGTCTCGTAGAGAGTCAGCTACGATCCGGTCCGTAGCCGGGTCGGAAAGGCCGTCTGTAGCGGCGTAGGCTCTCTCGAACCCGTCGGCGAGTGTTTCAGCTTTTTCTTGTAGCGAAAGCGCCGTCCCGGGGCCGTTCAATTTCTGTAGCGGGGGGATTGTGAAGTCTTTATGTCGCAGCGCGCTTGCCATTTTCCATAGGGAATTATCCTTTGGCGTGAGTGATGCGACTTTTTTGTCCCAAAGTTCGCGCTTGAGTTCTGCGATTTCGGTCTTGATTTCCCTCTGCATGCAGTTGTACGCTGTCTTGAAATATTCGTCGCGTGTGCGGTGAAACATGCGTCGCAGGCGATTTTTCTCCTTGATGAGCGATAGAACGTACTCGGGAAGCTTGATCGTGTATGGGTGTATTTCTTTGAGAGGAATGTGTGTATCTTGTGCTGTTTGAAGAATCTCCGTGAGAGTGCTTGTAGCTGCGTCGATTTCTTGTGGCGAGCGCAGAGTTCCCGAAGTGAGATGAATTCGTTCGTTGACTTCTTTTTTGAATCCTTCCCAGTTCGCATCCTTGTAATTGCGCTGTTTTCTGGGGGTCCTTGAAGTTGTGCCGCCTATAGTAAAGCTCACGGGCAGGTGGTCCGAAGACAGTTCATCTAGTGTGCGCAGTGGAGATATTGTCTTGACATTTTTCTCGAGTACTATGTCCAGTGTACTCGGATATCTAGATAGTTGCGAGTAGTACGTAGGTCTGTCGGGCGCCATTATCGAATAGGTATTTGTCTGCATGTGTGTAAAGAGCGTATTTCCGTTCGCATTTCCTCTGTAGTTATTCCAATAGTTGTGTTTGGCGTTCAAGTCGCCTCCCATCACAACAATCGGTCCCAGATTGAGCAATTTATTGAGATCTTCTCTCACTAGGTTACGTTGGGTGCAGTATACGGAGATGATGGTGTGCGCTCTACCCTCTATGGTGACTTCGATAATCGTGGCTTCGGCGTACTTCAACTTCGGAGTGGGGATTCTTGTGGACGTCATAGATTGCCGAACGAATATTGCGGTTCCTCCGCCTGATCTTCCTTGTCGGTCGTCACGATAAATCTCGAAACCTTGCACTCTCAGCGGTACGCTTGGATTCAAGTGAGATTCTGATAGGAGAATAATGTCGGTGTGTAATTCGTTTGCCAAAGCGAGCAGTTCGTCTGTCTTGTTGCGCACGCTAAATGCGTTCCATACGAGGACTTTCACCGTCTCGGTATTAGGTATCGAGGGTGTCTAGGAGCTCTATCAGGATGACGAGCTTGTCTGCTCTTGTTGTGCAGCGGGCGAGCTGTGATCGCATCCTCAGGAGTCCTTGGAGCAGGGCCATCAAATCCAGGTTGTCCTCTGAGGAGTCGGGCGCGCGCACATGCTCCTGCTGTGGGCGGGGCTGAGGTCGGGGCTGTGGGGGCGGCACGGGCTCGCGCTGCTGTTGGGCGGGGGCGGTGCCTCCGGCTACGTTGGCCCATGTGCGTCCATCCGTCCTCGGCTGAGGAGGTGGCCTGCTCGGGTTCTGTTCTGCCGGTGGGCGTTGGGCCCTTCTGGCAGGTCGCTGCTGTATGGAGGCAACGTACGCTACCCGCTTGGGGCAGCCTCTGTAGTTGGCGGGATGCGGGCCTGAGCAGTTGCAGCATGCGGCGGGCTCATCTCTTGTCTTCTTGGGGCATTCTGCCGAAGCATGCTCCAGTAAGCATTTTACGCAACTTGCTGTGTGCGAGCAGTTTCGGGACCCATGCCCGAAGTCTTGGCACCTGTAGCACTGGGTGCCGTGCTGTAAATGGTTGCTCCTGTGCTTCTGGAGGCGAATGCGGCAGTGGCACAGGTATTTGACGGCCGCGCGCAGCTGTCCCATGTTGACTTCCTTATTGAAGTGTGCTAAGTATAAGGGATACTCGATTGAGGCTGTCATCTTGACCACCTTCACAGCTGGGAATCCCTGCGATTCCAGATCCGCCGCGATGTCTTCCACTTCGACGAGCGGCAGGCCCTTGATGACGGCCTTTTTCATCTTTTCCGCTTCGGCCGTGAACGTGTGGAAGCCGCGAGCCTCCGCTCGCAGCCCGTTGGTAAGGGCGCGGTGGTCCTCCATCGTGCGCACGAAGATGTTAGCCGTGCCGCCCCTGTTGTATCTGAAAGTGAAGAGCTTACCAGCCCCCAGATGTCCTTGCACCGCAGCTGTGATCTGCGCGTGTGTCATGTTCCCCAGGGTCATCACAACCGGGGGAACGCGGTCTCTCCTACCGGTACCTGCGGGAGAGAAAGATGTATTAGTATTGGCACGCTTTATGCGCGGCGCGCCAGCGCCTTCGCTTACCTCGGGCAACTCTTCAAAACGGTTGCCACACTGGAGCAGCGGTTGTGGTCCCCGTGGGGACATGGGCCTCTTCACGGGGTTGGACGGCCTCGTCCAGCCTCCATCCTGGGGGGCAGCCGTCTCCATCGGCTGCTGCGGTCTCGGGGGCGCCACGTAGGCCGACGCTGGGCCTATCGGGGGGCGCGTGGGGGCAGAACTGGGTCCTGCTGCCCAAGAGGGGCCTGCTGCGGGCTCCGTCATCTCGGTGGCGTCGGGCGTCGTGGAAGCCGTGGTGGTGGATGGTCTCCGGGTCCTTGGGTCCTCGGGGCGGGGCTGTGGTGCGGGGATCGTGAGGCGCACGGTCCCGGTCTTAGTGCGATGCGAAATTTGGTGCGCGCCGGGCGGTACCACGACCGGGGAGTCCTCGTGGTCAGCGGGGAGCATCCGGGTCGGGAACATGGTCATCTGTGTCAAACGGTGACTCCTCTTGAAAAGGGAGCACGTCTCGGGTGCTTGCGGGCGGTTTGTGGGGGCCAGCGTGGATCTTCGTAAGTTGAGTGTTTTGCGTAGAAAAGTGATGCCTTGAGAAAGGCAGTTGGGGGCGCGAGCGCCTGCTCAGTGGGCCGGCGGGATTCCTCCGGCCGGCAAAAGTAGCGGGGCCTGGCTGAGTACACAAGCCAGACAAAAACGCTTGTGTGGTTGTGTCACAAACCACAAAAACGATCTCTCTCCTATCTATCCAATCATATCAATATCTATCTTTTCACGGCCAAAAGTATTTTTGTTATTTGTTTTTGGGGTATTATGCCGTGTTGCGCTAACTCCTTCTTTAGCCAACGTTTCGGACAGCATTGCAGTGTCCATCATCAGGGCAGATGTGTTATTTGAGGTTATGTTAAAATGTGAGCTTATGTATGAGGTTGTGATACCGTGTTGCCAGCTCCAACCCTCTGAGCTAATATTTAAGTATCAAATCATAAGAGCCAAATCTGCACCAAACGAAGACAGAATTGAACAAGAGTCGAAAGGCTGTGCCTTCCTGCCTTATGTGCACAATATGACAGATAAAATTGCCAGGCTATTGAGAAAGGAAAATATCAAGACTGTCTTCGGAACAACAACAAAGATACAGGACTTACTGAGGTCTGCAAAGACTAAGTTTCCTCTGGAAACAGATGGAGTGTATAAACTCAGCTGTTCCGGATGTGACAAGGTCTATGTAGGCCAGACAGAGCGGACTATCTCCAAAAGGATTTCAGAACACTTCAGAGCTTGTAAACTCGGCCACCCTGACAAGCGCAACACGGCATAATACCCCAAAAACAAAAAAAAAAACAAAAAAAAATACCTCATACTGCCCAATCGGGCGGCGATATAGTGTATTTGTCTCTAGTGAGGTGTAACATAAAAAAAAATAAGTGAAAAAACTCACAAATAATGGATTCTGACACCAGTTAATAAGCACATTGTTTTTGTCAAAAATGTATCGGTCATTGCAAGTCGGTAAACGAATCCTGAAATTCTTACCTGTGGCATAATGTATCGGTCATTGCAAGTCGGTAAACGAATCCTGAAATTCTTACATGTGGCATAATTTATCGGTCATTGCAAGTCGGTAAACGAATCCTGAAAGTCTTACCTGTGGCATAATGATAAATGGAATAAACCCATAAAACACCGAATCAATATTTTATTTTCTTTACCGCGCTCTGGTGTAAATTAATCATTACTTGATTGATCATATTGCATAAAACAAGCTCTATTATAACTGCAAATTATTGGCGATAAATGCATACCGCTAATTGATCTATTATAATCTCTTCACCTTACTCATAAACGGCGAATGCAACAGAAAGAGAAGTTTTAAGGGCGCTCTCAGAACAATATCTAAAATCACATAAAGGTGCTATCTAGACGCAATTTCAATAAGAAAACACATCAGTAATTTAGAACAAAGTCGAATCATTATCGAATCACTCCAACTCCGGGACTTCAGATGACGCATCCCTTTTGAAAATTTGTGCCCACATTGTCATCCACTTTCGCCACTTAAAGATCAAAAGGGCGGTGAACAGAGAACACTATTGCCTCCCCTAATGGCTCTCGGTTTACCTGTGAATAGGTTTGCCCTCTGAGAGGTACCTACCCCATGTGAGGTGCAGAGACTGTAGACTGGAGAGCACTAACTGGTTTCTCGTACAGGATGCTGTGGATTTTGAAATTCAGCACTCTTCTACTGCACGACCAGAATTTTTTCATATGATATTATCACCTCAAAATGCAATTTTAATCGCTCTTATTAACTCCATTTTAATCGTTAAAAAAATCTTTTAAAAAGTCATAGAACATACTTAGTTTGCTTGGTCCAGAAAATTTATTTTTAATCATTATTTCACATTAATGAAGTATTTATGAGGACAGTGTCAAATGTTTTTGTCGGTAATAGTTTTATGTGATGTTTTCTAGAGTATTTGTTATTTTTACAAGCTCTTTTTTTAATTTCTCACTATTCGTCGAAACATTTTTTTTATTTACAGAGATTTCGTAATATTATCGTCCTTCACACTAGGTCCTAGGAGTTCACTTGCATACAGGAGACCATTCCTTAAGGGTAATTTATTTTATTATATGGGAAGATTCTTAGATAATATTATTTTCTTAATTATAAAAAAATATAATCAAGATGTAGATTAAAAACATAACATTCTCACCGATAACTTTGGAGGTTGAATATTTTTTACCTATATGTCAAGTGAATACAAACCGCATTGTCTGGAGCCGGTTTAAAATTTCTACGGGTTGATTTCATTTCTGTCCACTGATTGTTCCTGCTTTCGCTGACCTACAAGATTCCAAATATGATTAATTGATATAATGTTTACAGAACAAGGGTTCAGTTTAGTAGCTTTAAATTAATTACCGTATCCATAAACCATTGGGTCAAAGTTAATCTTGCGCTCAAGTCTCCACGCTTCACATGCCGCTCGTTCCAGCAGGAAATTATTCGGGTGGTGGGGGTGGCAAAAAGTGATTCTTGTGGTCACTAGTAACCCCATCTGATGCTGACAGATGGTCTGAAGGGGAAAGCGGGGATAGAGGCGGCTTTTTGCCCACCCCCTGTGGAGTTATATTATTGTTTGAGGCTTTGCGGGCGAATTATTATACAATATAGAATGTCGAGATAAGAAAGGGTAAAAAGCATTTATTTTTAAACGTTCTTTATTGCGTTAATATACTGCGGTATTTTAACACTGGGTTTTATCATTGGGAAAACCATTTAACGCAATGGTTTTAGAATGATATATAACATTTTTCGCAAATAATAATAATAATAATTGTTTATTCCAGAATGTGGGGAGGTGAGTGCAATCCCACACATTCCATAAAATATAACTACAATGTTATATACAGAGATAAGTAAGTACAAATAAAATAAAATATGAAATGTAAGTTTAATAAAACAAATAAATCATAAGAAAAAGTAAAAGGAAATATATATAGAATGGAGAGTGATATCATAAAACAGAAAAATGAATTAAGATTACAAAGTTAACTGTAGTACCTACGGGGAGAAAATAATATGTGACACTAAAGTGAATGGTAAACTTCAGTGAATGCCTCAAGAAGACATGGCACGATCAAGCTAATCGAATGATTTGATATAAAAATTCGATATAAAGATTATACACCATAAACTTTATTAGGATTTTTTTTTAGACTTATCATGAATATTCACCTCTAAATTTCGCGGTATGAGCGTGGAACACGGTGTATAAAGTTTTATAAAGGTTTGTAAAGAATCTGAAATACGGATAGTATTTACGAGACCATGTCTGAATGGGAATGAAGCGAAGCACACTTGTGTGGCACTCTGTCCTCTCTATCTTTTTTAACTGTAGTATAAAAATTGAAGTTTTTGACAATTTAGTAATTTAATCGTTGGAGCTCAAACTGTAGTTCTGCTAACAAAGTAAAATATGTTTTAGCGTTCCGGTATAAATTTATCAACAATACACTGTCCATTGGTGGAAATAATAATACAATATGTTTTTCTGTTTTTTTCAGTATTATGAAATTTGACAAGAACATTCTAGTGAAACTGACGTCAAATATGGAAAACTCATTTTCTTTGATCACGAAACGGAAACGTCAAAAGTTAAGTTTCCGCTTTAGCAGCGACATGATTTCAGAGACGACATTAGAGTTATTCATAACACAGAAGCGAATCACATTTAAAACACGTAGACTTTGAATACAATTCACTAATTAATTTCAGTTAATCATGATTCAATCATAAAACAAAATTTAACTAACCACCCAACACTTTTTGATGATAAAGCGACTAACGAAATTTCGGAATATTAATATTGTTGATGTGCGGAATTCGATACAACGGAATCGGGCAAATAGGAACCGCGTGAAACAATGTTCTCAAATTTCGATATGTTTATTGATCGTGTGGTATTGCACATCGCATTCTCGAATCAGGATTCCGTGACTTTGCGAAAAGCCACGAAGTTTCGAATTCAGAATGTCCCGTTTAAAAGGTGATTCTCACTACAAACTTTCAAAGATCGAATGTGAAACGGCACTTGACGCTCCGGCGCCTTTCTTCGACGGGGAATAAAACACATGTGACACAGGGTTGTTCGGACAAACGTAAGCTTTTGATTGGTTTGTATGTTTAAACGTGTTAGAATTTAGTTCTTAAATAATAACTTGGGACCATTTTGCATCCATGAATTCTAATTTTTTTTCTGAATAGGATTCAAAATAAAAAAAAGCAAAAATATTCGCTCTTAATGAGAAATTAATCGTGAAGTGTAAATGTTTTAAATGAAATTTGCCTTTCCAACAATCTGTAAAAGCTGACACACGGACCAATGCTGTTAAACTATTCGTTTGTAACATTCCTAATTAAAATAAAAGAATCCGAGGCACGCTTAAAAAATAATAATTATAGCATTTCTGTATATATTGTGGAATAAATGATCCGATGCTCTGTATGCTCCGATGCCCGCTTGCCCAGCGCGGATGCAAACTGAGCGCCCTAAAGTTTAACTTTAGACTTGCGGAATTCAATATTTTGTCTGTTTGAAAGCACCACGAAACAATACATTCTAGTGTTGTGTTATTTTCCGTCAAATTCGATTTGCTAGAACATAAACTTTAAAATGATTATACAGTGCTCCTAATATAATATTGATAACATAATTTATATTTGTTAACAATACTGCCAATAATTATTTCGTTAACTTTCCAACTCAAAGGCCTCATACACTATGTGTCGTATTGTATCATGTTACTGCTGCCACTACCTAGCATGTACATATAAACTTTACATTTTTTATTAACTAATTTAAGTCTGTATAACTTAGGAGTAGGAATATTCTTATTTTTGTACTATTTACTTGCTGTTATAATATGTCAAATGGATATGGTTATATGTATTTTTACTATTACTTTTGTGAACTTGCAATTTTCAGAATATAATTTTTTTATGAACTATGTATGTAAAAGCCTAATGGGCGAATAAATAAATAATATATACGTTTTGTATTAGGTAGAAAAGGATCTTTTAAACAATTTGGGTTTTATATAAGACCCGCAGGGAATTTTAAATTCTGGACGTTGGCCATATCTATTAGCAATGTATTAAATATTACAGTTAAAGAAGTATATATATAATTATAATTATGTGTTTCCACCCCAACAAAAAAAAAGTTATGTAACTTGCCTTAATTCAAAAAAGTGGGTGTGTCAAGCCTACGCAAGACAGAAGTGAAACTTCTAGTTTCAGCTGATGCTTGGCGTGGCGCAGTTCGCTGGTGTCTGAGAGAGAGGAAAGAAGAGAAGAGAGAGAACGTTCGTGAGCGGCTCCCCCACCTCAACAAGGTTTCACTTCAAAAATGCCACAGCCGAGAATCGAACCTCGCTTAACTGATTGAAAGCCAACCACGCTGAGCACCAACTGTAAGCAAAGCCGCATAAATTGATTATATTATGTAGGTTCTGAAAATATGAGAGCTTGTTATGTTTTATAATGTTACCTACATCACACCCAAAATATAATATATTTTTAAAAATAATGTACAATGTACAGAAATAGAATCCCACACAAGATCGCGTAGTGCGCTCTAGCGAACGGATATTTTATCAGAGGGAGATAGTTTTAATTTTTTTTTCTGTAAATTATTACATATTATCAAAATAAATAAATTAATTAAATAAATGTAATACAATTATCATAATATACGGATTAGATAATAATTTTAATCCAACACAATAACGCAAAGCGCGCTCTAGCGGAGTAATGTTTTATCACAGTGAGATAAGTGTTTTTATTATTTTGCAATATTATTTTCTTTTAAAAAATGTTCTGACCTACTAAAAAATAAGATATTGAATGAAAAAGGCGTTAAAAACAAAAAAATAATGTGCGATGGCCGAGAATCGAACTCGGATCAACTGCTTGGAAGTCAACTATGCTGACCATTACACCACCAACGCCAGTTGTCGAGATGAGCTAAGAAGCATTTATATGTTACTTCAAAACTTTGACTAGATCAAATGAACTTTAATCGGTGGTGGGGGTACCCGCATTTTCGTTTCGGTCATGAGTCGGTTTTACTCCGGTCCTAGAAATTGCATGACGCGCGTAAAGAAGTTTCACTTCAAAAATCTCCAATCTTTAAGTGTATCATGAAGATTCCCTAAAATGTTCTTTGAGCCGCGTCTGTCGATCTCTTGCATATTTCCTCAGTCTGAATAATAGCATCTAGATAGGGCTCTCGATTAGTAAGCCGGAGGTCGCCGCTTCAAATCCTGTCGTGCGCAAGTTAATTTAATTTGATCGATTTGTGTAATTTTACAATTTGATCATGTAAATAATAAAATGTATATATTTGCGATACGTTCCAGGGTGGAAGATACTCTCAGTATCGCCCTGGTCGAAGACCACCATTCACGACGTTGCTTGAAATGGATTTGCTCGTGTTTGGTGACCAGATCTGAATATTTAGGTACTTCCCCACCATCCTCTTCCCCGTCTCCTTCCCCTCCCCGTTGCCTTCAGCCTCACAACATATCGCGATTGGGGATACCATAGTCTCACTGGCTCCAGATGGTTTGATCAGCTGGGACACATAAAATAAAGAGAATTCAAATAGTTAACCACTTTAAAAAAAATCAAAACCGACATAGACCAACACCACCCAGTGGCGTTGATATTAGTGCAAGAATTGTTTTGACGGAGCTCCCACTACCAGTTCCACCTGTACGCCCTGTGAAACTGTGGAAGTGTGGAACTTTAGTGCTAGTTTCCACCAACAGACGTCGCTTGTTCCCGCCAAGTGGAACACCGCGTGACATATTTGTTTCCCGCCATCTTATCCCGCTTTCCCCCCAATTTTTCTCCGCCTTACCGTTTACAAATTTGTATTTTATTCAAATGCGTTTTTTCAGCAGTCGTGCCGCGCGTGCTAGAACCTTTGCCGTGATTTATATTTCCACACAAATCATGGATGAAATTGTCATTTTACGTTTGTTTATGCCAGACGCCTTTTCTCAAATTTCCCCGAAAACAGATGATGTTTTCCCACCGCGTGACACTTATATGATTCCTTCTCCCCTCGACTTATTAAATATGAATTTGTTCAAAGCCTTGAAATAATATTCACTCTATCTCTCAACCGCGATACACTACACCCCTTTATTTCAATTTACTCGGCTACTGCGGTAGAATATATTATGTGTTGGGGTTTCTTACTTATTAATTTACAAATCTCAACTCGATTTACACTCACAATCATAATTTTCAATACTCTTGTGTGATCTTGGTATTATGTACTAGAAAAAAAGGGATTTTTTTTTTAAAATTTTATATTTAAAATATTTTATTTATTGGAATAACTTAATGAATAAAACCTCAAATTTAATATTTAATTATTGAAGATATTATCAGCGATTCTCAAACGAAATTGGAGACAGAAATCTAAAAAAAAATACGGTCACATATGGGACCAATATCAATATTGTGATCATCTGGGAACATCGGAAATAAGGACGGCTACGCGCATTTGGTAGAGCACCATCCCGGCAAGGCGAAGGTTTCTCGTTCAAGTCTCAGATGTGCCCGTATTGTTTTCAGATTTTTCTGTTTCAAATTTTCGTTTCAGAATCGCTCATATTATCTTCAATAATAAAATATTTATAATACTAATTTCTTAAAACAGCAATTTGCTTCGTCTACCTATCTAGATAGTTACAGACTTACCTATTAAATCATATATTGTGTTGTTTAAAAATAGATACTGAATATCACTTCTGTTGTTACTAAGGTACTAAAATGATAAATACGTACATTAGCAACCAACTGGAGAATGGAAGGTTGTTTTAATTTACAGACAAGTGTAGTTGCTTTTCAGTCATGTGAATTTATAATTAGCGTCAACATGAAAGTTTGATGAAAAGTAGTTGGAATTTACTAAATACAGATATAAAATACGTACCTGCGTTTATTTATTTATTTTTTTCTGTGAATATTTTTGAGGGTTTTCTTAGTACGAACAGTATTTTCGGAGTGAGTTGCCAGCAAAAGAAAAGTTTACTTTAAGCAAAAACTTTTAATATTTTCAAGACTTTTGGGGTCGAAAATATATATTTTATATCACATATGGCGACTTGTTAAATATAAATTCTACCTTATTTTCAAGAATTTGTTGATAATCATAATATTGTCACTATTTTTTATGGATCGCATATTGTGAACGTGCTCCGCCATAAGTCCCCTGTGAACTATTAAGAGAAATATTGCGACACAATCGTATGCCATACTAAAGCTCAAAACGGTAAAACATCCATCGATATATACATCAGAGTACTATTTCGCCTTTGATCAAAAACTGTTTTGCTCACTGGCGAAATGACAACAGCGTGCGTTTCAAATCAGCAGTTTTCAAGTGTTTTATGTTAACGTTAGTGTCACAGAAATGTTTTTTTATTAAAACATGGCTAGTTTTGGAAAAAACAAAATAATTTCTTTTTAGTACCTACAATGGCTCGAATGCACTTACGTAATAATATATTGAGAATGTGTTGTGGTCTTGAAGAGACTTATGACGCCAGATGGTTGAACAAACAAAAGTTCCAGCGCCAAGAAATCGAGCTTAAAAGGCAGTCGTTAAAACGACCAATTTTTTTGCGGAAACGCAACGATGAGTGCTTTTTTAGCGACTTCATTATTAGTTATTATGAATTATACTCACACATACACAATGGGATTTAACATAAGTTTTTGTAGATAAATGTTATCTTGCTGCATCACTTTCCATTACTCCTTATCATGAACACTATGAATGGTTATGCCTGGTTATGCCATATGGTATTGATCAAAATACAAAATACAGATGGTAGACGTAAAAAAAATAAATAACTTTTTTCCGAAATTCAAATGCTCATTTTCCATACAAAAATATTTTTCCACAAAAGAATATTTTATTTCCATACAAACAATTAAACTGTATAACTTAAAAACTACTTTTACACATTGGAAAAAAAATTATTTTATACTTCTAATATCATATAGAATCACCCCCGGACACTTGTATAACTTAATGAAAATAAATCACTTCTTTTTACACACCACTATTAATAAATATTATTACATTAATAAATATTAAAAGCTGGCTGCCTGTCCGCATGGCAGCAGAGCATTCTGGTCCCTTGCGGGCTCAATAGGTCGGAATTTTTGCAAACCCAGTTTGCCACCTCTTACCAGACCTGACGGCTCACTAGCAAATACCGCCACCGTAAAGGCTAACTTATTAGGGAAAATGTTTGCGGAAAACCAAAAAAGACCCTCCACACAGCATCCCCAAAGATGACATAGGCCCTGAGGGAAATTATTTTCTTCAGGGCCTCCTGTGTGGAGTTAATATAAAAAAAAAATTACGTACCACTATTAAAAATACCTAATAGTAAATTAAATACTATTAATTACCTTTTTTAGATTTTAGAAATTGTTTTCATATTAAGACTTGTACTTATAATAATCGTTTTACATTAATAACTGTTTATGCCGTTATGATTGCTGCAGAAGGCAAAGAAACATCTGAGGACATAAATAAAATTATTACTAAAACAATCAAAGCACCTAACCTAGGAATTGGTATAAATGGGATCAAAAAAGCATCAAACAATAAAATAATTATGTCTTGCTCGAAAAAAGAAGATGCAGACAAACTAAAAACGGAAATAAATAAAAATAAAAACGGCATATCTGCTACAGAATTAAAAAAGAAGAGACCATGCATGGTCATTAAAGGTGTGGGAGGGGAGTATAATGAAGATAATTTTCTTAACGACCTTTTGCTGCAAAACAATGAACTATGTGATGCCCCAAATGATTCAATTAAAGTAACTAAAATATTGAAAAACAAGAAAAGTGACCAACTGCGCAATAGAAACAATAGAAACAACAGGCCAAATAATAATAGAAACAACAGGCCAAATCCGAAAGATATTACTTGATAAACAAAGGGTCAATATTGGTTTTGTCCGAGCGCACATAGAAGATTGCAATCCCTTAATGCAATGTTACTACTGCCTTGGTTTTGGACATACATCACTAAGGTGCCTGAACAAAATGAATAAGCCTAGATGCATACACTGTGCAAAAAACCACAAATTTAGTGAATGCGAAAAAACGAAAGATATAGTCAAATGCTACAACTGCGACAAAAACAACAATTTATTCGGAACAAAAAACAATACTGAACACAGTGCTAATAGCGAAAAATGTACTTACCGAAAACGAATGGTTATCATAGCACAACAGAGAATCGATTATGAATAAGTGATGGATGATTTTCTAGGCGAGGAAATTGACAAATTACCAGATGTTTCACAGCACATTTGCGAAGATTCACAACATTGTAGAGATCTGCAAAAAAAGTCCCAAGTGCTTTCATTGTTCTTCACCAAAACATCCGAAGTTTAAAAAAAAACCTAGATGAGTTTGTAGTAACACTAAACCTTCTTGAAACATTACCGGACCTCATTGTTTTAACAGAAGCGCACTTAAATATAAATAACGCTGACACACTGTACAGTATTCCGAATTACACATATTTTTCGTCAACTGCCTATATTAATAAAACCAGTGGTATCGCGGTGTTCATTCTAAATAAATATAACAATGTCACTGTCACAGAAATTAAAATGCAATTAGCAAACTGTTTACAGCTGAGTGTAAAAGTGAACGAAATTATGTACCATATTATTGCCATCTACCGGACGCACGGATCGAATCCCACAAATTTCATTATAGAAATCGAAAAATTATCGAGTCAAAAAAGTACCTTTAATATTATTGTTGGTGACATTAACATTAATATCGGACACTGGGTACAAAGCAAAACGAAAGATGATTATATAAATGTAATGACTTCGCTAAACTTTAAATCATATATAAATAATGCAACACGAAATATCAGCGGACAAATCCCTTCCTGTATCGATCACATATGGTGCAACTCAAATAACACTGAAAAAAACATGTCGATATTATGGAAAACCAGCATAACTGACCACTACACCTGCATATTCGTTAACAACATAGACAAAAAAAAGTACCAACCCCAACAAAACTGACAAAAAAAACAAGAAAAAAAATATTTAAATATGAAAACTTTAGAAACAAATCTTAAGATGGAAACCTGGGCATCAATAATTGAATCGGAAAATCCAAATACTTGTGCAGAGAATTTCGAAACTGTTTTCCTAAATCACATAAAACTTTCTACGCAAATACTTAATTCTAAAACAAAATCTAAACACAGATTAATAAAGCCATGGATAACCCATGGATTAGTGATTTCAATCAGAAATAAGGAAAAATACTATCACCAGTCTAAAAAATTCCCTAACGACGAAAAAATCGCTACTTTCTACAAAAAATACAGAAACAAACTTACGCTTTTAATTAGACTGACTAAAGAAAAATATTTTCGTGATAAATTAAAAAATGCTGGTCAAGACAGCAAAGAGTTCTGGAAAATTATCAAAACAATAATCAACAAAAGCACAAAACAAAAATTTCCCAAAGAAATTACTCATCAAGGAATCAATACTGACACAGAAAAAAACCCAAAACTTTGTGGTGACATCTTTAACAATTATTTTGTTAATGTCGGCGCTAATCTTGCTAGTGATATTATCCTAGACAAAGAACAAACTCAACAACCAGAGCTAAACCCAACTTTTGAAGAAGGTTTCCACACATTTGCTTCAGTAACTGATAAAGAAGTTGAAAACGCTATAATAAGTTTACGAGGATCAGCAAGCCCTGGCTACGACAACAGAACTGTAAAAACATTAAAAACTGTACGTGAGATAATCAGCAAACCAATTGCTCATATAATAAATGTAAGTTTGAAGAAGGGCATATTCCCGAACAACTATAAGAAGACTATTGTGACCCCTGTTTTTAAATCTGGTGACGAAAAAAACACTTCTAACTATCGTCCGATAGCACTCACATCAAATATAGCAAAAATCTATGAAAAAATTGTTAAAAAACAACTCAACAACTACTTAAAAGATGATAATGAGCCCAAACCAGTTTGGATTTAGGGACAATCTCAGCACACAGGATGCGATTGCTAAATTGACATCAACAATAATGCAAAAATTAGATAATGGAGAAAAGTGTCTTGGAATCTTCATTGATCTCCGCAAAGCATTCGATAGCATATCACACTCAAAACTCAATGAGAAACTAAAACAAATTGGATTGGACGGAATAGTGCTATCATGGTTCCAAAGTTACCTTAAAGAGAGATTTCAATATGTCAAAATCAATAATACCCTTAGTGAATCCAAAACCTCATCTTTTGGCATACCGCAAGGAACTGTCATCGGTCCAATCCTTTTTATTATATATGTAAATCAAATGTTCACTCTTCCCATTGTTGGAAATATCATATCTTACGCAGACGACACTGTAGTTATCACTAAAGGAAAATCGTGGGAGGAAACAATGAGGATAGCCAATATCAATATAAACATACTCAAAACATGGTTCGACCTAAATTGTCTCTCACTAAATACCGAGAAAACATATTTCATCCCATTCTCTTTGCAGGAAAAAAATTTCGAAAACAATATAACAATTAAAATCCATTCATCACAGTGTGAACATAAAAAAGAATGCAGCAATGTAAATTGTTTACCAATAACATGCAAAAATAGTATAAAATATCTGGGTATCATAGTAGATAGACACTTAAAATGGAACGAACAAGTCCAAAATACGGCAACCAGAGTAAGAAAACTTATTTACTTATTCATTAGATTGAGAAACATCCTATCATATTAATATGATTAAAACTATTTATTTCTCTCTTGCCTAATCTATTCTCCAATATGGTATAATTGGGTGGGGGGGACTTTCAAAACTAACCTCTTACCCGTAGAAAAGGCACAGAGGTTGATTCTAAAAGTCATCCTACGTAAACCATCTATATTTCCAACAACACGAAAGAAGCATAAAAGCACTAGATAGTAATAAATCTGCTGGACCGGATGGTATTCCTCCCATATTTTTAATAACTTGCATTGATAGTTTGATATATCCCTTACATAAACTTTTTAACAAATCCTTAGCGTCTGGCTGTTTTCCGGCTCTGTGGAAAAAGAGTTATTTAACGCCCATTCATAAAAAAGGCGACAAAAGCGATATATCTAACTACAGACCTATTTGTATTATGTCTGCTTTACCCAAACTTTTCGAGTCATTAGTATTAGATACCATTGTAAAACCTATCAACAATATTATTGTTCCTAACCAACATGGCTTTATCAGAGGTCGATCTACCTTAAGTAATTTAACTATCTACAATAATTACATATCTGAATCGCTCAGTCTGAAACAACAAGTGGATTCTATATACACCGATTTCAGTAAAGCATTTGATAAGGTTCGATATCATATTCTTATATCCAAACTCCGACTGTTAGGCATCAAAGGTAGTTTATTGACATGGATTATTAGTTACCTCAGTAATAGAGTTCTTTGTGTCAGGATTAATTTTATAGAATCCTATGTATTCGAGGCCACAAGTGGTGTCCCGCAAGGGTCCCACCTTGGCCCAATATTATTCTTAATATTCATTAATGACATTGTAAACATATTTAAAGATGTACAAGTCCTACTTTTTGCAGATGATCTAAAATTGTTTAAAAGAATACGAAATATATATGATTGCCTAATTTTACAAGCTAATTTAGATAAATTTTTTAAATGGTGCGAACAAAATATGTTATTTTTGAACATTGAGAAATGTCAAGTAATACGATTTTCCAGAACTCATTCTCATATCTTACATGAATATAATTTAAATAATGTTAAATTAACACCAGTATCACAAATTCGTGACTTGGGAGTTATATTCGAATCAAACTTAACATTCACAGCGCATATAGATGATATAACTAATAAGGCTTTAAAGATTCTTGGCTTCCTTTGTAGAACCCTAACTGATTTTAAGTCATTGGATTGCATGAAAACACTCTACATTTCACTAGTTAGAAGCCAAGTGGAATATAATTCACCTATTTGGTCTCCTTTCTATAAAGTACACTCTAACAAATTAGAACGGGTTCAACACAAATTTCTTAGGTACTTAAATTTCAAGCTTAAAATTCCAATAGAAAACATTAATTATGTAAATTTGATGAATGGACTTAATTTAATTACGCTGTCTGACAGAAGAACCATTTCAGACCTAATTTTATTATACAGAGTCATGAACAACCTTATTGACAGCCCTGCCATCGTTGCTGCTATTAAACTCTATGTACCGACAAGAAATACTAGACAAAATACAACATTCTTTTGCGACACATATAAAACCAACTATCAGTCAAACTCACTTACCAATAGGATGCATGATTTGGGCAACAAGTTTGGTGGTATTATAGATATATTCCATGATTCCCTTTATAATCTTAAATTCAAATTAAACCAACACTTTGTGGAATCATACAAATTATTGTAATAGATTTAACGATTAGATATGTTATTGTAATGTTTTATATTATATTTTGTTCTTTGTTATTGTTAAATATTATGTTGTTTAAAATGTTTCTTTACGCCATATTCTTCAAAAACTACTTGTATATTTTTTTAAAATTCTTCACTTTTATAACTCTTAGTATAAATTCTAACTCGATAACTTATGTAAAACTTATTTATAATCTATGTAAAAGCCCCTATGGGCGTATAACAACAACAATAAACAATAAACAATAAACACAGTTATTTAACTCTTTTAGGGTTCTCAGTCTAAATAATATATTCAAAAAGAACTCATTGTTACAAACTCATAAAGATCATTTCAATCCTACAATAACATTTCCAAAAATAAGTAACCGATCAAGATCACGTGGCAATTTAGAAATCCCTAAATTTAAAATGAGCGCTTCTCAACACCATTATTCTTATCAAGGTATAAAATTTTTTAATGCACTCCCATATAAAATCAAATCTGAAAAAAATTATAAAGCCTTTAAATTACAAATAAAACAACTTCTTGATCAACCAAATAATAATTATAAATTTTAATTTGATTTTTTACATATCTACTGATAACAGGTACATATTAGTAGTAATTGATCAAATTCAAATTTTAATGGTACCTACATACTCAGTATATCATTAACTATTTCATAAAATTTATTAACTAAAAAAAATATATTTTTCTTCTTTTACCATATCCTCTAATATTATATCAGCATTCGAGCCACCAACAGATTATTGTCGCAACTTATTTTGTACCTCCGCTTGCAATACTATCAGCTCTGTTTACTCCAAATGAATAAAATAACTACATGTACTTATACCACCTACTACCTACTTATTAATCGAAATGTAATAATATTATTTTATTTTATTTTTATTCTTAAATTAATGTTCAATGTAAATAAATATATTCTTATATTTATTTACATTTACTATCTATCTAATTTAGTAACATCTATTGTAGTCTATTTTAATTATCTATACTTTTGTTATCAAGCTTTATACATTTTGTTTATTTCTTACTTTGTAAATAAAAACTTTCTTTCTTTTCTTTACCCAATATAATATATTGTAATGGCACTACTCCCCAAATCAAACACGAGAAACGTTTTTCTCTCTTGAATTGGGTAGTTACGTTAAAAAGAAAACATTTTTATTGTAATTAGTGTTTTGTTGTAATTTAACATATTTATGTTTTTGTATAAAAGAAATATATTTAAAAAAAAAAAAAAAATAATAATAATAATAATTGTTTTCACATTAATACATTAATATTTTTTTTGTTATTTAGACATCTCATTTACTTCTTAACTCTGTTCATAATAATTATATTTTGATGATTTTTATAGCGCCGTTTTGTGAAAAATCACCTCAAGGCGGCTTGTGTTTATTTACAAAAGATTTTTTAAATATTTATTACATATTACAGGAACAAACCGCAGATGTTTGTAACAGAATTCTCGGAAACTCTGAAGGCAAGTGTTTTGCTAAGCCCAGGGTAATTTATTATCCCGACCGTCGCTTTTTATTGCGGGAAAAATGCACCACTTCAACATACACCAGAAACAGGATTACATGGAGATGAATGATAGACTTGCCGAACGTCACATCAGTGCTGCCAGGGTGTCTTATCTATGTGAGGTGTCAGCACTTTATTAGCAGCAGACACATACCTGGACAAATGACAAACCTCGTGCTGGCACTGTTGGTGGACGCGGTGGACTCTTTCGATGCAGCAGCTGGACCAGTCTCTTCACCACCTAGGATTCTTGCTGCAGAGTCTCCATCTTCTATCTTATCTACCTGTTCCTGTACTTCATTTTACTTAACTTAACTTCACTTTATTTTTGTAATATTTTTGTAATACCTGCATCAACTGTAAAGCGCCCTTAAGGTAATATCTCACAAAAACGGCGCTATACAAATAGTCCAATAAATAAATAGTTATAGCGATAAAACAATTTATAGATACTAAAAATTTCAATGTTTTCTATTGGTTTTGTGTATTGAACATCATATCATACAACTATATTAAGTTATTGCCACCCACTTCAATAACTTGAAGTAAACACCTGCAAGTTT
This sequence comes from Hesperophylax consimilis, assembly GCF_061612785.1. Classification (NCBI taxonomy): domain Eukaryota; kingdom Metazoa; phylum Arthropoda; class Insecta; order Trichoptera; family Limnephilidae; genus Hesperophylax; species Hesperophylax consimilis. The sequence goes on along the minus strand of NC_142841.1, from coordinate 983,295 downwards.
GATGACCCCTTTTTTCCAAATCGTAATATTTACCAGTTGAAAAATGCAACAATCTGTTACCAGGCAGCAAAAGAGACTAAAACAGTTCGATAACCCTATTTTCTAAAACGAAATCAAAATACTGAAAAAGCCAGTCGCCGGGCGACATATTATTCGCACCTAAAAACACCTGCGTCTGGAACGGTAAACAAGTTGTGGTGATGATATTGACTTCACAAGAAAGCTTGTAAGAGAAATTATAAATAACAAAAAAACAACACAATATGGGGCATTCAAGTCTCAAAAATTACCACGAGTGGACGGGACACCTCAAGTTACAACGCGAACTGTTAATTGTAATTTAAAATTATAAATTCCTAAGTGTCAACTGAAATCTGTAGTCGCTTCTGTTCCTCCATCACGGCACAATCATTTTAAAGACTACAACTATATGCAACGAGCTGTTTACTGCCGGCACTCTATCAGCTGAGCCAGACGCATCTGTCATTATGACAATAAAGGGGCGTCTCCGTGTGCCGGCCTTTATAATCAAATGACCATGCCGCCGCTGAATTCCTGCGAGTGAACCAGCCATTGATGCTGATAACCTAGAGACTGGCCAATTTTTCCTGGCTACCGACTGAATTACCCATTGATGCTGATAACCTAGAGACTGGCCAATTCTTCCTGGCTACCGACTGAATTACCCATTGATGCTGATAACCTAGAGACTGGCCAATTTTTCCTGGCTACCGACTGAATTACCCATTGATGCTGATAACCTAGAGACTGGCCAATTCTTCCTGGCTACCGACTGAATTAGCCATTGATGCTAATAACCTAGAGGCTGGCCAATCCTTCCTGGCTACCGACTGAATCAGCACTGATGCTGACAACCTAGAGGCTGCAAATTCTTCCTGGCTTCCGACTGAATTAGCCATTGATTCTGACAACCTAGAAGCTGGCCGATTCATGCTGGCTACCAATTGAACTGGCCACTGCTGCAGCAGTCGCCTACGCCATTTGCTGTATCGTATGGCTCGATGATGCACAATGTGCTCCAATTTGAAATTATCGCTGAAAGAATTCCGATTGTCTCAGTTTTCTATCTGTGTATTAAAACCCACTTGTATTGAAATACATTTAACTATTTCTTGTGAATTGGGTTGGCTGTAAAAAATAGGAAGTACCTATAAGCTACACCCCTTTGTACGTTATGTATACCAGTACAATACTTGTAATTAAAATATGAATTTTAATTTGAATCGTATTTCTTTTATGATGGTTTGGATAGAACACCTCACGGTGTTTTACTTAAATCATTACCCAGGTTGAGGGCTGATGTGTGCCGGTACTTATTATTTACAGTCTTTTCTTGTGCAGGCAAACACGTCCCGTACAATATGTTTCCTCGTAATGTCTCGCGTGTGATAGGTATATATATTTAGTAATTATCGGGTGACGAATGCAATATATAGGTGTGTGTGTAGGCGCATTGAATATTTTATATCAATGACATGATTCTCCTTTTAGATATGAGCAGTGAATTTGAATGATCAATGTAAATAATAGTTTAAACAACTATTAGGAATTAAATGCTGCATTTATTTTATTTGAATATCGCTATACGTCGTGTAAATCTCAAAATATAATTAGGGAAAGAAGTAAGGTACAGTCAATATTATTGTTTATAATTATAAATATGAATAAATATACTGCTTGCCTTTGCAACAAAGATTGAAATGTACTTTCAAAGTTACTGTTGAATTTGGAGGTAATTTTTTTTTTGATACGATATATGCTATCGATGTACAGTTAATATTGTGGATTCCAAATTGACAAAGCTTATTCCAGTGAACTTCTGACTAATGCAAAATACAACACTACGATTGTTGGCAGATTACTGAACACTTTGCTAGTACGTAAGACAAAACCAATCACTGTATACTGTTGTTGAGTGAATAAGAGTACTTAATTACATGTTTATTTCTGATAAATGTCGGTTTGACATTTAGAAACCTTAATATCCAAACTGATAACTTTGCAAAACCCATCAGTGTCACTAATTCTTATGTTTTTTTTTTTTTTTTAATATAATTGTTTTTTGTAATAATAATTAATCACAGCTCATTGTAATATGTTTGTCTATACGAACTTATTTGTATATTCTTGTATATAATATTTTTCACTATACGTTTATCCTGATAAATATACAATCGGTATTGAAAAATGTAGATCATTTTGATGAAATAGTGGTGTACGCAAAGTGATTAATTTGTATTAATTTAAAATGACGCCTCGAAGTTTAGAATTAGAGAGACATATACATACATACTAGTCTGGGCCGCCACTGCATGGCAAAAAAAATTGACTTATTTCAATAAGCGCTACCGATAAAAAGTTGTCTTAGGTCTTTATTGTTAGTAAAAAATAAAAAAATGCATTGAATGTTATCATTTTTAGGTTCCATTTTGCGATCGAAAATTGATTAAAATACATTTTTTGTGAATTATTCCCAAGTAATAAGGTAATGAAAGAGTTATAATTACAATTTTCACAATAATTTATTTAGTATTAAATGCTGTTTCAACATTAAGAATTTGACTCATAAATATTACAGATATCGTATAGAAATAAACGTTATCAATTATTCCGGTATGGAATCACGCTTAGTTTCAGTTTTTGGCATATTTTTTCTGGTGATTATGGTGGTAGTAATAAGGCCTTCCCTGTTCTTCTTGCCACACACTTTCGAAGATACAACCTTCACACAGCGTTCTACCGATTGTGTGTGACAGGGGAATCTCTCAAATTTTATGAAAATGGAACTGATTTCTGAAGTTAGGTTAAGATCCTCCAGGTCTTGTTTTGTTACACCTTCTAAAATGGGAGGATATGTGATCGGCGTATCTTACCAAGATATCATAGCAATACATTGTGTATTAAAATTCAATGTTGGTACTTTAAATGTTCGGAGCTCTGTCCGGGAAAAATCTCTGGCTTTCAACAAACGTCTTATCCCAAGTTCTTTGATGATAGGCGATTCATCGGTTATCATTGATAAGAGTAAATTTTCCGGATGAGCGTAGTAAGCATTTCGCTGTATTACGGGATAAATGATGGCTTTTAATTCGTCCGGAAGATAGCGCGAATAGTTTATCATATTATAAATATGCCTTGAACCATCTTTGCACGACCCATGTAGTATTATATCAAACCACATGGGAACATGTACCCTCATGATAAATGTGGTTAATATGACCAGATTTTTTGATGGCGTTGCGCATCCAATATACAGTCGTAGGATACGACTCGCTGTAGTAAGCCATCGTGCATGTGACATCACTCCTGGGTTTCTTCTGGCAATATCAGGATGACAACGTCCGCTGGAAACAGTTTTGAAAATATCGAGCAAGTATTTTTGATTGGTGCTTAAATCAGCATGCAGGACATTGGTTGACTACTCCACATCAATATTTAAAAAAGATTGAACCGGCAAATTATGAAGAGCCGAACCTACGGGGCCGGAAAAAGCACGAGGTCCAGTAGTTGTGCCATCCAACTTAATAATCAAATGGCGTAGAAGCAGCTCGTTGCAATGAAAAAGACAGATCAGCCACTGAACTGGGCGATTTAAGTGTCTCTCCATCGTTCGAATCACACCACCAGTTGTTCCCGTGTCAACATTTGTACCATCACAACCAATTGCTTTTAAATGGTCAAGTGAAATGTTTTGACAAGCAAAGTATTTTATAATTGCTTTGGTTGTATTAACGGCAGTGCCTGACCTAGGGGTAATATGGGTCAAGAAATGAAATTCTGGTTCCACGATTAACGATACGTGTTCTTCAAGTACCGTGCTTTTATAATATTTCTGTCCTTTTTTTATATTAACCAAAGTCTCGTCTTTTCGACCATCAAAAAATAATCCTCTTACTTTATCCCAAGTCTTTGATTTCATGAGTATAGATCTGGTACACAGACGTGCGCGGCGCAGTCTATTTTTTATCTATTACTTTATTAGTATTATCCTGCGTTATTATGTTGCAATCATTTAAGACGGCAGAAGCGATTGCTGCACCAGCTCGATCCGATATCCTGAATTTGTCACAGATCTTGGAGAGAACTGTAAAAGATGGAGATTTGCTGGTCGTCAGAAAAGCAGTGGTATTAGTCTTAAGTAGCCTACTTGATTTTGCGATCAGAGAAGATGATTTCGATGTTGAAGTGGAAGATAATGATACAGTTTCTAAAAATTCTTTTTCTTGACACACCTGGTCTTTTATTTTAGTGAGATCTTTTCCCTTTCTCTTCATACATTTTTCCATTTGTTTCGTAGTCGGTGTATCAACACTGCCGATGAATATTTTTCTCTCACCTCTTTGGTCTTCCAAAAACTGTTTTTCATTAAGGGAAACTTTCCTTGCTTTCAAACAAGTACAATAATTGACTTTACATTTACAAGAACAAGTATCAAACATTCGGAAGCTTGTTTCCTTAAATTGAGATACTTGAAACAAACTGATTTTCTTTTGTTCTTTTCTGCCTTCAACAGAAATTTATACTTAAGATGATAAACCTTAATAATTTTCGCAATTCTTTCTTTCGAAATAGTTGGCAAAGAAGCTTTTTCCCATATTTCTAAAATACTTGAAATTACCTTCAAAACAATATCACGTAACGGAGGGTCTTTGGGGCCATGGATCGATTTCTACTCCGATCGCTCCCACTCACATAACTTCAATACGTCTTCGTACGTGGGCAACATATTGTCTTTAAGCACCTTAAAAGTATCAATAATAGGGCACGTGGTTAACTGCCTAGTATTAATTTTGCTCATTTTTACACTGTTATCAAAAAAATACTCGTGACCTCTCCCTTCGAAAGCAGTTGGTCGACTAAGGCCTAGGGCAAATACAGAACGGCGAGTAAAGCGTGCAGCCCGTGCGACGGCGAGGCTAGGAAATGCGGGCGGGAACTTTTTTGTGTCGTATTACTAGAAAAATAATAGATTTTAGTTGTATACAGTAAAGCTACATACTTTATTAAAGAAAATTTCATAAATGCACATGATTAAACTGATCCAGAATACTTTATAATGAGACTGAAAAAAACTAATTTTTAGCATATTTTCTCCAACTTTAAAGGCAAAGATATTTTTAGATTATTTTTAAGTATATTATTTTGATGTTTTAGATACAAAGACAACTTTTTATAAGTAGCGTCAAACGGAATTCTGAAGAAAAAAAAATCGGCCCACACTAATACATAAGTACTGGTTCTGTTCCTAGTATAGAACCCCGCAGAATTGCAATAGGAAACTTGCCCCTTGGAAAAAAACTACTGCTGTTGGAACTTCAAATACGTACGTGTTAGATTCTCGTCTGTCCAAATTTTGAGAATATCTTAAAAACCATTGATTAATTTAAATTTCACATTTGAGGTATTTTGTCAACTCAAAACACCCTTTATAAGCTTATTAAAAAAACGCTTCATATTGTATAATTGTTATTTGTTCTGTTAACGGTTTAAAAGCTCCGGAACGTCTCAACATAACATTATTAAGGGTTCCGCTAACTCGCTACAACAACAACATGCTCGCTGGGTTACGTCTTATTTGCCCCGAAGGATTAAAGCTCTAAGTGTCTCAGGCAGGAACGGACTAGCAACCTTTTAAAACTATCCACTCAAGAAACTCATTAAAATTTATTGCATTGTTATTTTTAAAAGTAATATTAATATTAATGAAAACAATCTCGTTTCGGCAATGTTTTTAAAGCAGATGATCACGCCGAGTACAATAATCTATATAATAGGTAGGTACCAATTATTTTACAAGCAATAATTATTAGCCTGAAACACTCATCCACATTGAAAAATCTCCTGATAAAAGATACATGACGCCAACGGGACTTGAACCCGTGTCCTTTCGATTTCCTGTCGACACGGACACGGGTTCAAGTCCCGTTGGCGTCATGTATCTTTATCAGGAGATTTTTCAATGTGGATGAGTGTTTCAGGCTAATAATTATAGCTTATAAAATAATTGTTACCCTTTATTAAAAACACAGGTTATATTATTTTTATTATGGTCAGACATATAATATAAAAAATAATTAGAAAGAAAGAATACCAAGTGAAGTAAAGTAATGTTTCAAATAATTATTTGAAATAAAACGTTTATCTAGCTTAATGTGCTTTTAAATAAGGTTTCAAATATATTTTTAATTGCATGACCGTTTTTAATATTAAAATCTGAACTCATGATCTGAAAATCTTGACACTCGTAATAGTCATTTACTCACTTTATTGAAATTGTTTATACTATTGAACTGCTAAGTATTATTTTTTTAATTTTAGTCTTAAATTTTGTAAATATATGATAAATGATTTTAAAATTCCTAATGCTCGGGGCCTATATCTTCTTTGGGGATGCTATTTACAGGTTAACTTTATGGAAAAGAAGGAGAAAAAGTTCTGGGAAGGAAAAAGGTATGAAAAATAATATGAGGTATTTTGCGTCACTCTTCAGTGTGGAAGATACTGTCAGTACGGCACTGGTGAAAAACCACCAATTTGTTTCTAAAAGTTATTTAAATTTATCATTAACAACCTCTAGTTATCAGATCTGCATAGCTAGGTACTTTTCATCTTTATAGTTTCCTTCACCTTTTACTCCTTTCAACCTCACAACACTTCGACCCCAATTTTCGGACAGCTGAGACTATTATACAGTACAAACTATACGGCGTTTAATTATTTGTTTTGCATGAAACGGTACATTTTGAAACCGTTGGGTGTTGGGCCGCACCGCCCCTGGCCTCGGTTGGTAATTATCGCCACAATAAGAGTTAGCATGTGAGAGTGGGCACAAAGAGATTTCCTCATTATTCGCCGTGTTAGCGCGGATTTAGCAAACAAGGAAAAACAAAATACAGCAAAATACCCCTTTATACGAACACCCTTTGTTCCCGGGATTGGATTGTCCGCACAGCGGAAAAAAGACCACTAATTCCTCGGACGAGAGGCCAAATTTCATTATACTAAAATATTAATGCCTCTATTGCTAAATATATGAACTGGTACTTCTTTGTTGGAAGAAAAATCGGATTTTATTGAAAGCTTTGTCAAACAAGGATTCTTGGCTACCGTAATAAATTGTGTATTATTAGGTAAAGTATTGTTTAGGTTTAGATTTGTTTTTATACTGTCTCCCTGATGATAAACGATGTATGCAGGTATCTTTATCGACCTGAAACAATCATCACAAGGTTAAGAAAAAAAAAAAATTCTTACTGCTAAGCGTTGGCTACTCTTAAGCGTTGGCTACTCTTAAGCGTTGACTACACGGCAGCGACTTGCCTGTGCCAAATAGTTTATGCAAAAAGTGCGTCTTGGAGTTTGGATTCATGTATACGCAATTTAACCTTTCTTTTTAAATGTATGTATAATTTGAGATAAAACATTATGGGAGAGTTGGAAGATTACAGTACCACCAATCCTTTATATGTGAATACCGCACAAGAGTCCCAACTGCTCCCAACCGTCTGGAGCCAGTGAGACTATGGCATCCCCAATTGGGGTATGTTGTGAGGCTAAAGTTAATGGGGAGGGGAAGAAGATAGGGAATAGGAAAGTGGGAAGAACCTGACTATTCACATCTGGTCACCAAACACGGTTAAATCAATTTCAAGCTACGTTTCAATTCTGAATGATGGTCTTACACCAGGGCGTACTGAAAGTTTCTTCCAATATGGGATGTGCAGCAAATGTAACCAATATTATTTTAAATGATTTGATTGTGAAATAATACAAAGCAATCAAATAAAATTTATTTGTTCAGGACGGGGTTTGAACACGCGACCTCCGGATTGCTAGTCAAGAGCCTTATCCCTCGACCCCGGAAGCTTTCGAAGTAATTTTGCACAAACCTCAGTTTGGCAGAAGTCATCTTCAAAGAAACATTGAAGATTGGTTTTCGGCTTTTCGGTTCGGGAAAACTACTGTCTTGCCATCAATACACACGGACTACCCGACACAAACCGATTTGTGCAGGCAAACTCACGGTAAACCATGAAGATTCTTCCACAGAGATATGCAAGTATCCGATACTCATGTTGTGTACTCACGTCGCCAACAATTTATTACACGTCGCTACTGAAATCACGAGTCCCGCATCAATGCCAATCAATCAATCAAACTGGAATGCTTTCATAACCTCACTCACAACCAAGAGTTGCTGTAGCTGTCATTATTATATCTTGTCATTGTTTGATGACTGTTTTGTTCCTAGCATGGATCTAAAGCATAAGCCTTGTTACAAAAAGTGTGACACAAGTGACGCGATGTTAGTCTTGACGACGCGAGTCAAGACAACCTTGTCCGGTTGGTTGCGGGATACTGATGTTGAGTTATCTACCACAAATTATGTGCACATGATATTCTGTTACTTTTCTGTATGAAAATTCAATGAATTAAATGAAAAAAAATGGTTTTTACCCATTATAAGGTGTACAAAGCACACATCAATTGATTGGTATAATACCGAATAATTGAAGTTCATTGTAAAGAGAAAATATGTAGAGAAGCGCCATTTTTCAATTCTACGAACTTTATCTACAAAATCTGGCAGAGCATTGTACTTAAGTATACGTTCAGAACTTTCGAGAGACGTGAAAAAATCTTTTAAACGTCAGTAAGACGAGGGTCAATTTAAAATAGGTTTGCTGTGGTATTGTCCTTTTGGCACCCTTATTTTAAGGTTTGCCGCAAGGTCATTTTTCGGCCTGGATCCGCAATATAAATTCATAAAACAATTTTGTCGGTTTAATAATCAATTTAGTTGTGGATTGTGGAGGAAGTGATTATATTTAAAACGTTAATTTGATGAATAATATTTTTTATTTGGTATCACAAAGTAAATTCATTTAAACTCCATGAACAGACAAATATTGTCGTTTTATTAACTATAAGTCGGTATTAATATATGTCGGTAAACTATTGAAAGCATACAAAACAACCACAATACATCTCAATTTTTTTAATGGATTCTTTTAGATATGTTTTTAATTTTGGTTTTTGTTCTAGAGCAAAAGGTTTTCTCGGTATCGTTCTGAAGGGTGTAAGGGTGAAGAGCTATTTTAATCATTATTAAGTACTCTTTGTTGATATTCGCAAGTGCGGAAGTTATCATTTTACTATATTCATTAAGTGAACCGCTCAGTCTAAATTTAGAGATTATCTAAGAAATCCTTTTATATAAAAGATCCGCTAGTGAAGGCCCAGAAAGGAATAATTAGAGTCGTTGTGCGTAAACTCTGCAGATTCTCTGGTGATAAAGCTGTTCAAAATAAATTATATTCTGGAAGTTCACCAAAATTATATAAAAACCTGGGAAATCTAATAATGTTTATTACAATAAGTAACACCAGAAAGGACCTCATGGTCCCGAGGAACAACACGGAAAAGTATCAAAAGATGCATACATATCTGGGTCCGAAATTATATAATAAAATTCAAAATTTCATAGACGATTCACCTATTTCTCTTTCCGGCAGCGATATCATCCCAAAAAACCACAGTTAAATTTCTCGGTGTCAATTTAGATTCAGACTTTTCGTAAAAGTCAAATAAATAGAACTGTAAGCACCGGTTTTTTTCACCTAAGATAACTCAAGTCTATCCGAAGAAATTTTCCTACAACTCAACTCAACTATCAACTCTTACGTAGTCTCAGGTCTCGATTACTGCAACAGCATTTATGCCAACCTTCCAAAATATCAAATTTACAAACTTCAATCTGATAGTATTATTGTCTCAGCGTCTGGACGGTGTAGGCCCTCTGATTGGTCAAATTAAAATTGTCTGTTTAGGGTAACTTGAATATTAAGACACGATTCCATACTAAAATAGGATCGCTTCATAATAATACGAAATTTCTTCAAAAGCATCGTTTCTGCTCATATAATTTTTGGATAATATCGAAGAAAATATGTTTTAGAAAGTTCATAATCCATTAGATTAATTACATTACAATGAAAATTCTCCACAGTTACGTGATTATATTTGACGTTTATAAAAATTCACGCGTTTCTTCAAGATGGCCGACAGAGCGCACCTCTGGCGGTTTAAAAACGAACCAAATGCCTGGCGCGAATATTTAAATATGCAGCTCACAATACTTGACTACTTACCATTAACAAGCGTTTTATAAGAAGATTTCTTCTGGAAGCTTATCACTTTGTAATGGCATTTATCATTATTTTTTATATATTTTTTTCTTATTTATTATATCTGATTTTATATTGGCATGTTTTCTAATTTCTAAAATTTCAAAATTATTTATTTGCGATGCTTTATATCCTGAGTGAAGTATTTTAAGACCTGAATTTTTATCGAAAGTGTGATCATTATTTAAAAGATGATTTGCAAACTCAGATTCACTATTTCTATTTAGAGCCCTGCGATATTCTTTAGTTCTGACTTCAAAGTTTCTATTGGTTCTACCTTTGTAAAAGAAATTACAATCATCTCAATTGAGTTTTTAAACTCCTGATTTTTTTGTTTGAATTTTGCTATCATTATTATTAAGAATATATTTCTTCATTGTTATCAGTGTAAAACGCCAGTTGAATGGTACCAAGATTGTTTATATATATATATATAATTTTAGAAGTATCGTTATCCACAAACAGAATTCTACGCCATTGTTTATTTCTATCTTTAGAAAGACCGTTTAAAGAGAATGTGTTAAATTTTTTTATTTAGTATTTCAACTATCAATTTATTAGAATAACCGTTATTAAATGCTATTTGTCTTATGAATATATTGTTTTATGGTTATATGCTATTTGTTTTTTTTAGGTCTTAAAATACTTCACTATAAATAATTTAGAAATTTTAGAAATGAGGAAACATATTAATATAAAAGCAGATATAATTAACAAGAATTTTTTTATAAACTCTCTTTTAAATATTTTCCCACTCAACTGGTCTTTCCCGTCTAACGATATTGTTATTCCTAATTATTATAAACCCAGCCTACTCTTACCCCTCCCCCCTCCATCCACTTCTTCTTTCCCAATTGCAATCTATATTTAATTTTTGACTTCGGTGTATACACAATAAAACGTAAACATTATATTTATTTATTTATTGGACAATTTGCATAGCGCCGCTTTTGTGAGATATCCCCTCAGGGGCGCTATATTGTAATAATCTACCTTTATATATAGATTTTTACTCTCCTGATGAAGGTGTATATATAATCTAGCTTTAAACTTTATTAGATACAGTAACAGTTGTGGGTAAAGAATTACCACCAGTTGGAGTAAAATTAACACCTTTTAATTAAACCGACTGCTAATGTCATCGCACAATTACCCTCCTTTTATTCATAAACACGGGTACAATTAATCAATATGTAATAATCTATTATTTAAGTCAACTTTGTTAAAACTATCTTTAATTGTGACAAACTAAACGATATTGATTCAACTTATAGACATTTACGGTTGTAACACATATTTAAGCACTGCAAGTCTCCTATGAGCTAATTATATTAGGTACGATAACAGTTAATATCAGTTGCAGACATGTAGTCAATAATTGTGTTTCATTTGAAATAATCTATCACAAATACGTAAAATTTCATTTATTCAAAAAACTGTCATTCTTATTATGCGTAAATTTAGAATGTTATTATTAATTAACTCCTTCCTGTTCCGTGTTTTAACATTATATATACTCACCCTCTCTCTGTGAATGTTCTAATATCTATCTATTAAATGTAACTGTTGTTAATATCACTTAAAATGGGCGAAGCCCAAGCAAGAGCCGCCCGCAGGGCCTAGCAGAAAAAAACCCGCGGAGTGGGTTTTTAACTGCTAGTCAGTGTTTAATGCAGCAGCACGGCTCATAACCGTGGTTTCAAAATATTCGGAGAACTCCTTCGTAACCTTCACTGGCTCAAGTGCCCTGAAAGAATGCAGTACAAACTGTGCTGGATGGTGTTTAAATCCATCAATGAAATGGCCCCACTCTACATCTCTGAACTATGCGTCCCGGAAAACACTGGTCTGAGGCAGTCAACTCTTAGATCAGCAACATCAGTAGCTGTAGGCAGACTGATGGAACTTAAGCGCAAGCCAAATACTAAGTTTGGTGATCGCGCTTTCGGAGTATCAGGGCCGAAAGCTTGGAATAAACTCCCTTCATAACTAAAATCCATAACAAGTCCAACAGAATTCAGGTCTCAACTAAAAACTTACCTTTTTAGCTGTCAAACCCTTAAATTAAATATATCATTCCTGAGAGAAAGTCCAGTTATATCCAATTTTTCAATTATGTCCTGTATCTAAATTTCGCTAATAAATAATTAGTTAATGATAATTAAGTTTTAATCTCGAGTAACCTACAAGGTAAGTATTGTAATGTATATTATCTCCAATATTTAGTAATAATATAGATCATTGTAGAAAAGTATTATAAATTTGTACATGCCCTTGAGATGATTTTGCACACAAACGGTGTTATACAAATCATCCAAATATTATTATACCTGTAATACGTCCGTTCTACCATGTAGCAGAGAGTTGTATGGTACAAATAACTATTTTTTTTTCCAGAGTGCTATTTTGTCTTCGTATAACCCGGTTCGAAAAATACCATTCAGAATTGATGTGTTGTTTTTTTTAAATTATTTAAATTTGATACAACAGTTATTCATGACCGGTCGGTGGCCGAGTTGACATCGCGCTTGGGTCTCACTCGGGCGTAGTGTGTTCAATTCCTCGGCTGGCTAAGTCCTCCATAACATTACAAGCAACATTTTCAGCTTGCTGTGGCGGTAGTAGGAGATTTTCAAATATATTTCAGGTTATTCGTAACCCGGGAGTGTTTGTCTTTCTTAAAAAATAAATTAAAATAAACTTTGTAAAATGTAGCGAAGAAATCCCATGTAAGCGGTGCCCGTGCTGTGTGCGTGGGAATACTTTTATTTTTTTTTAAATAAAGACAAACATTCCCGGGTTACGAATAAGATATTAGAAAATCTCCTACTAGCACCACCGTTAGCGGAAAATTTTGCTTGTGTTGTGATGGAGGACTTAGCGAGTAGAGAAATTGAACACACTACGCGTGGGTTGAACCCAAGTGCGACGCCAACTCAACATCTGACCGGTCAGTAGTCATTATAACATTTCTATGTTTTAATTATAAAGCATAAAAATAAGTTATACATTTTCTTTGTAGGTAAAAGATATAAATTAAGATTAATAAAGTAATTTCAATTCTTTGAAATGACTTAAGCTACGTTTAGTGATCATATTTGAATAGACCTTTAAGACTTTCCACAAAATAGAAAATAAATACCTACCCTAAGAACTTTTTGTTGCTTCTTGATTTGCCCCCATCTCGAAACTGCTCGAGTCGTTTTGTTTCTTTTTATGGTATCTATATTGAATCCATCACATTGAAACCGTTCAACATTTGTTTTTAAGAGGGATTTCAATAAGGCTAGTATTACAATTACTCGCAATTTTTCAAAATGCGTGTAGACAGGTTAACTCAAGTCAAGGCCTTGATGTTTTTTTGGCATAAGACTAAATGATTCTTGTAGTTCACTGAACAAGTGAAGAAATATGTTCACTAGCGAAATCTTAACTTACTCGTCACTTTTTTTTCTTAGTATATGTTCATCTCTTCATCTATCTTTTTGTCTTTCTTTTTATGTATACTATTCCTTAATCTTATAAATTCCATTTTTTTTAATTTAATTTTCTCTAACTGATTTTGTAAAATGGATAAGTCGATTGAAATAAATACATAATCTATGTTCCCGAAATTGGAGATATATTAGTTTCACTGATTCCGGACATTCGTAATAAGTTCGCTTCTTTATGTGGTAAGTTAGTAATATAATACCTATAAATTCATAAGAAAGTCGGCCTTTAGTAACTAGCGAGTGGCCGCTGAACGCATTTTGTCACATAAGTTTCCTAAAAAATCTCTTCTCTCCTATTTTATTAGAAGTTCGGCCATTTTACTATTCCAGAAAATTCCAGTTAGTTCAACTTTATTGTAAAAACCACTCTACTTTCATGACTCTGAGAAACGCAATAAAATAATTTTGACATTTGGTTAAAAACATAATTTGTTATATTATCGTAATATGCGATTCAATGCGATTTTAAGAATTTTTATAGGAAAAAGGGCTCGTTATTCCTTTGTAAGTTGTTTAAGCTTTATCTATCTATACAGGCAAAAACATTAAATTAAAATTCATTCATATAATTGAAAACAACAACATTGTTTAGACTTAAGAAACAATATGTATTAAAATCATGTATAACATTTGTTTTTTATACGTTATCAATCAAAAAAGTTCATTTTATTTATTACACTTGAATATAAGATGAATAAAAAAATTATATCGAAAATGTTTTCTATGGATCGTATTCGTACGGCAATCTGTCATTCTGTGAAATAAATGTACTTAAAGGCAGTTTTAAAAGTTTAGAATGGTACCGGTAGCATTTTTACTTATTTTTTATCATATTGAACAATAATCACAACCTGCTGAAATGATCGATATCAAATTAAACGTCAAAACAATATCTATGATGGATGTGACTTGCGCATGTATTCTATGTATGTCAAATGCATAAAATATCTGACAACAGATAAAAGGTGGTCTAAATAAAATGAGGACTATATAAAAAAACGGTTTACATAGAAGGCTGTCTGTGGCAGGACAACGTCTGCCCGGGCCCACTAGTAAAATTCATAAAATTACAAATTCTTACTCAGCCGAAGGTACGCAATATCTATGTACATAAAAGTACAGAATTATAAATTTATAAAACGATGTCAATAGAGATATATAAAAAAATATAAATAGAAGTGACAAACACAAAAGGGGACCAAGATCATTATAATTAGCTCATCCATCGTTACGTATACAATAATACAATATAATAACATGGACCATTATATATGTAACGATGGATGAGCTAATTATAATTAGCTCATCCATCGTTACGTATACAATAATACAATACAATAACATGGACCATTATATATGTAACGATGGATGAGCTAATTATAATTAGCTCATCCATCGTTACGTATACAATAATACAATACAATAACATGGACCATTATGTATGTAACGATGGATGGGCTAGTTATAATTAGCTCATCCATCGTTACGTATACAATAATACAATACAATAACATGGACCATTATATATGTAACGATGGATGAGCTAATTATAATTAGCTCATCCATCGTTACGTATACAATAATACAATACAATAACATAGACGATTATGTATGTAACGATGGATGGGCTAATTATAATGACTTTGTGCCACTTTTGTTTCTGTCACTTCTATTTGTATTCGAACTTCTGATTTATAAATTCGTATTTTTATTTATAATTATTATGTTTACAAAGTTTTATAAATGCATAATTTTGTATTTTTATGTTGATATTGTATTCCTTTGACTGGAGAAGGTATTTGTAAGTTTATGTTAATACATTAATATATAATAGTAAAAATACATTAGCTGGTTTTTGTAACCAATTGTCAATAGCCAGAGCAGAACATTTTCTTTTGAAACTGTATAAATTATCGACTTCAGCGCATTCTTTCTTATAGCCGACACATTTAGGACAGAGGGCTAAAGTGGACAATATTGTTTTTTGGTAATTATTTACCCACGACTACCGTTTTTAATACGCATTTAAAAAAAACAATCATTTTATTCAACTTAATGACAATAAACAAGAACTTTTTGCATTTACGATTTTGAAAAATATTGATATTTAATATTATTTACGTAAATAATAAATTTTCTTTAAATAATTTAATTCAGTTGAAATGAATATGATGTGGCGTTTAAATAATACTCAACGGTAATGAGAAAAAAATATTTCACTAAGATATGTAGTATCGAGATGACCATGAATTATTTTACGTGAACGAATCAAATCAATCAATTGATTGCCTTTTAATTTTAAATATATTAATGTTGAAATATTCGAAACATACGTTGTATGATTTAAATGGTTATATTTGAAAGATAAAATTCTTTTAAACAGATTCGACGATGTTATCATATTTGCAATCCCCAATGTGGATTCCAAAGAAGTGCTTCCAGAATCAGAACCTATGAAATGATTTTGACATTAAAAAAGCAACTGCCAACCCATTAAACAACAAAAGATCGCTATAAAAGCAGTGTAGTTTATTAATAGATGTGTTATCGTGTACAAATTGATGCGTTATTACATTATTTACGGTTAGTTTATGTACTAACTAACAACCTCGCAGCTCATACATTTTATTTAAATTTATGAAAAAATATTACTATTTACCACAAGTATTTTCGATGTTGATTTACTCGTTATTGTGGAATTCCAAACAACCTCAAAAAGGTACAAAATACCATCATCTGTGTCCGACATATTGGATTTCGTTCAAGGGAAATTACAATAAATTATCATATTCAAATTACATAAAAAATAAAAGGTTTCCCAGTCCTTGGAAGCAGTACCAGAAGCACGGTAGAAGGGAAGCAGTAAGGACGGGGGAGTGGGAAGGGGCAGAATGGATATTTGATTTGTCAATAGAGCGATGAAATCGGCCTGAATAATTTATAATTTTAATTTTCCGGCCATTTCCAACTCTAAATTTTCGGAAAAAATAAACTGAAAAATATACTAAAATAAACTCACTGGCGGCGATCAAAAATTAATTAGAAGTTTAATTTTTTATGCGTCGGATGTCAATTGACATTATTATTTCAGGCATCAAATAAAGGACAGTAATAATTACGCAAATGTAATAAAAATACATTATTTTTATTAGTTTATTATGACAAACAAATATGCCGTTATGTACATTTTGTTACACAAATGTATATTAGCAGACTGTTATCTGACGCGACGTTGCGTTGACAGATGTAGAAGTAAGAAAAACCATGAAAGTCGAAACAATTTATGTGAAGGGATATAGAGAAATATGCTGAAAAAAAGTTTAATAGATTGTGATCGATCGAGTAAAAATTTGAGTTATTTTTATGTGGTCTGCTAAAAACTGTTCATAGATAAACATGGGTGTTCGGTGTATGGGCTCCTTTATTAACCCTTAATTTGATGTTGTTCACTGTGGTGAACGTTCTGGAAAACAAATTGTGCGAGATATTCGTATATTTTTGTGGGATTTTTTTTCCAATAGTATTTTATTTATCCTCAAGAAAGTTGGTGAGTAACAAAATTTGTTGGTAACAATTCTTTTAACTGTCGTCCCGGAAGCAAAATCTTGTCTCGCGGTAGATCATCATAAATGAGTTTTGTTTCACATGCTGATTTTGATTTGCTCAATAATGTTTGTTTAGGGTTTGTAAAATCATTTAACATATCTTTATGTGATTTTCGAGTTAATACATACTTATAAATTGGTTTGTTCATCACAGTGAACATTGTCAAATCCCTAGAAAACAACTGTGGTCAACAATGCTTTAAATGAAATAAATATATTCACGTGAGTAGGTGAATCTTCCAATATCTAGTGAGCAATGGTGGGGAGTAAGTATGTTTGTCCCCCTCTGAGCGCGCAGAGCGGAGATGTTCCATTCCCCGCCCGGCCTCGGCGTGAATTCAATCAGGGAGGTTTTTCATACGCAAAGGTCACGTGATTCGATTATCGCCCGAGCCGGGACGCGCTGGGACAAGTGTCACTTAAGGACACTGTCGGGCAATAGGGGTGGGGAAATATACATTAAATAACTGCTTCTATCTAAAGAATTTTTTTTTTTTTAATTTCATAATACTGTCTGATTCTGTTATAATTTCGGTAAAAACCGAAATTTATATACAAACTATATATAAACTCATATTATGTTAAAACACACTATTTACCCCAAATTTTGAGTTTTCATTGTTTAACTTGTAAGAGTTACTTAAATTTACTTAAAAAATATAAATTCAAAAGATATTAAAACAACTAACCATAGCGTATAAGGATGAAAAATAGTTAAATTAGAATCCATACTAATAACACACTTTCTTAAGTGCATATTATTAATAATAACTTTTCGTCCTCGAAGCCCATCGAACTAATAAAAAATATGCGTTATTAGGTTAATCGATGAAAAATTCAGGAGATTCTAAAGAAAGACAATCATATTGATTCACTGGGTGAATTAAAAAGTTGAGTCGGAGCGATAAAATAGCGGGTATGTCGATAATTTGTGGACGAATAAAGTGTCGAAGAATCCAGGTGGAGATCGTATTGTAGCATTCCATCCTCTTAGAGAAATGGCGTGACGTTTATGTTTTGTTCCGTTGTTAAAATGAGCGGTTTATGACCGCCAGCGTTCGCATGTTAACAAATAGTTTTGGTAAATAATAGCGCGTGCAGCTGGCTTAAAAGCATGAAGTTTAGATGCTAATCTTCAGAGTCGTAAGTTGCGTTATTTACCATACCTACTTACGCACTGCAGAAGTGCCACAATATAGGGAGACCTAGTCCCGGAACTGCTGGCTATTAGTCAGACAACAACAACATATAGAGAATGTACACGCATTTAAATTCGTCCCAACAAAATTACCTATAAACAAACAAAAAGTTACAAAATCAAGATAGGTCACGGTGTAATATCTAATTAAAACTGGTGTAAAGTAGCCGAGTTATCAAAAACGTATATAGTGCCCGCAAAATCTTGGAATTGTGTTTTACAAATTAGTTTCTAGTGACAGCTGTTAAAACCCCCCCGCACCCGTCACCCGCACATCAATTCCCGGCTCGGTAGCTCGCACGAGCCTTGCCAATAAGTCAGGGGTTTATAACAGTTTACTCGCAATTAAAAATGTATATTTATTCGTACAGTAATCAATAAAAAAATAATTAAAAAAATAAATAAAAATGGCCCTATGTGATAAAGCTTTTAAATACATCACCAAAGTTAATTCAATAATCAGTGGATTAATCTCGATCGTTAATGATCCTAACAACAAATTAACAAAAGAAAACATTCTTAAAATTATTCCAAAAACTACTGAACTTATGGGTACCATTGGTGAATTGGTTGTAGATTTTGGAGCGATGCAAGGTGAATTAAATTCACTTAAAAATAATATGCATCTAATGGCGCCAACTACGAACCGTCAGCCGATCGAAACAAATATGTGTGAAATAGTAACCGAAATGGAAGATAGAGCTAATTGATCTAAAAACATTATCTTATATAACATGCCTGAGAGCACGTCACAAAAAAAGTCATAAGCATTGCGGAAGACACAAATAAAGTTTTTTCTGCCATTAAAAATATTGACCCATCTCTCGATCTAATTCATGTAAAAATGTACCGACTGGGTTCCAAAAAAACTCTTAACAAAAGCAGACCAATCAAACTGGTATTTAATGGTAACATCACACCAAAAACTCTGTTACGTAACAGAATAAAATTAAAAAACGGCATCAAAGCTAGTAACGCTTTAACAGTTCTCCAGCGGAATCACTTAATTGAACTAAGAAGAGAGTTGCTGTCCCGGCAAGAAAATGGTGAACCAAACCTCACCATTAAATACATTAACTCTAAACCTACCATTGTTGCAACTCTTCCAAAAAACGACACAACAATTACCAACTGAAATGCTACTACCAAAACGCAGAGGAATAAAAACAAAACTAAAGGACTTCAAAATACATGCCCCGACTCTGCACCACGACATAATCATACTAACAAAAACCTGGCTAGAACCATATAACAACACAGCTGAGCTTGGACTTCCCCAACATCACGTTTACCGGGCTGACAGAAGTCAACATACCAGCTCTAAGTCTAAAGGCGGCGGCGTCATGATTGCCGTCAACAAGGTGCATTGCTCAAAACTTCTGAAAACCAAAAACTGTAATGTGGAACAAGTTTACATCTTATTAAATGGTAAAAACCAAAAAAATATCATAAGCAGTGTTTACATTCCGCCATCGTCGGATATAAGTGTATACAAAAGTCATTTTGAGGATAAAGAACAATTGTCGTACAAATTTCCAAATAGTAAAATCACTATCATCGGCGATTACAATTTACCCAAAATCCACTGGGGCACCCGCGATAATTCTACTGATTCTCAAAACTCAACCTTATCTGAAACAGAAAAAGAAATTTTTTGTTGTTTGTTTTTGGGGTGTTATGCCGTGTTGCGCTAACTCCTTCTTTAGCCGACGTTTCGGACAGCGTTGCAGTGTCCATCATCAGGGCAGATCCGGTAGATCCGAAGATGTGTCTTACATCTTCGGATCTACCGGATCTGCCCTGATGATGGACACTGCAACGCTGTCCGAAACGTCGGCTAAAGAAGGAGTTAGCGCAACACGGCATAACACCCCAAAAACAAACAACAAAAATGCTTTTGGCCGTGAGAATCTAAAAAAAAAACTTACCAGAAAAAGAAATTGTCAATTTATGTGATTTCCTTAACCTAAATCAATTAAACATTGTAAAAAATGTCAATAACAGATTACTAGATCTTGTTTTTTGTACCGACACGGCCACTAAGGTTGATGAGTCACTGGATTTGATTCTTGCACCCGACTCCCATCACCCACCTTTAGACATTGTTATATTATGTAGCCCTATGAAATACCAACTTGAAACTAAGACCCAGTATCCAAACTTTAATAAAACCAATTATGCCACAATACGTGATTATCTGTATAACGTTAACTGGTCTATACTAGAGGGAGGTGACCTCAATGGAAATATTAAAGCCTTTTATGACCACTTGTATAAAGCCATTGAAACTTTTGTCCCAATCAGCGTTAAATTATCTTCTAATTTCCCTAGCTGGTTTGACAAGGACCTCATTAACCTAGTAATTGAAAAGAAGAAAGCACATAAAATTTACAAAGATACTAAAAACATTTCTGATTATTCAAATTTCAGCATGCTACGAAAAAATTGCAATAAACTATCGAACATTTGTTACAAGAATTATATTAATAATGTTGAACGTTCTATTGAAAATAATGTAAAATATTTTTTTAAGTATTATAAATCACTAAATAACAATAATCTTGGAATACCTGAAACTATGCACCACAAACAGAAAACTTCCTGTAAAATTAATGAAATTTTCAATTTTTTGCAAATTTTTTTAAAGATGTGTATGAAACAGATATACCTAACGAACCAATTCCAAACTTTGAGTCAGATATAAATTTAAAATTATCCTAGATTCATATTGAAATTAAAGAAATAGCGGCTTGTATTAAACTACTGGAACCTAAATGTTGCTCAGGACCAGATAAAATTCCCCCCATATTCCTTAAAAATTGTGCAGGTAGCGTTTCTTACCCACTATACCTACTCTTTAAACAATCACTTTCATCGGGTAAGTTCCCGCAAATATGGAAAAACAGCTTTTTTACTCCAATATTTAAAAGCGGAGACAAGTCTTTAATTGAAAATTACAGACCGATATGCATACAATCGTCGATACCGAAAGTTATTGAAAAGTTAATTCTTCATAAAATATGTTCTTGTGTAAAATTTAATATTTCTTCATTTCAACACGGTTTTGTCTCTGGCCGATCTACTCTAACTTATCTTACACTATACGAAAACTTTATCTCATGTGCTCTCGCTAACAGGCAACATGTCGACTCAATTTATACGGATTTCAGCAAAGCGTTCGACAAGGTTTGTCATAAAATCCTTATAAATAAGTTGTCAAAACTTGGAATAAGTGGTAAACTATTAAACTGGATTGAGGATTACTTATCAAAACGTATACCAACTGTATGTATCAAAGAACACTTGTCTTACGAATTCGAAGCCACTAGCGGTGTGCCTCAGGGTTCTCACTTAGGTCCAATATTATTTATACTGTTTATAAACGATGTCACTTCTATTTTCTCTGATGGTCACATATTATTATTTGCTGATGATATGAAAATATTTAAAATCATTAAAAATATCTATGACTGTTTGTCCCTACAATCCAATTTCAAAAAAAATGCACTGTAGTGTTCCATTAACAAACTTACACTCAATATTAAAAATGTCAAATTATGAGTTTTTTCAGAATAAAAAACCCCATCAAATATAGTTATACACTGAACAACCACATTTTATTATCTGTACCTGAAATTAGGGACCTTGGTATAATCTTTGATAGTAAATTATCTTTTACTAATCACATTAATGTCATTACTAGTAAAGCAATGAAAATGTTGGGCTTATTACTAGAAAATCTAAAGATTTCAAAAACATCCATACATCAAAATTACTTTATACAACTCTATTCAGAAGTCAATTAGAATATAATTCGTCTATATGGAACCCTTCCTACAAAAACCATTGAAAGAATCCAACACAAATTTCTCAGAACAATTAACTTCAAATTAGGAATTCCCTCTGACGACATTGATTACGATTCATTATTACAATTAATGCATCTCTTATCGTTAAAATATAGAAGAATACTTAATGATCTAATTTTTTTATTGAAAATAATCAATCACCGGTTTGACTCCCCTGAATTAACTTCGTTGATAAACTACCATGTTCCCTGTAGACCAACTAGACTTAAGTCACCTTATTATTGCAACAATACTGGAACTAACGCAGAACAAAATTCCAATAATCCATCGCTTGCACAGATTAGGCAATGAATATACCAATATTGATCACGCTGATTGTCTATTATCATATAAAAGATGCATAAAACAAAAATTGTCGAGTAATACCATCATAATAATTATGTACTTCAGATTAAAAACTACTAGTACTCGATAGGTAGAAGCTGATATCAGTGCATTATATATCATAGTCATCATAGGTAATATGTAAAACTTTATCGGACTGTCAAGCAGTGTTGCACATTATTATTATACACGCGATTCTCCCGGTAGATTTACGTGATTTATTACTTTTGTTTCCTTTTCATATTATAATAGTATATATTTTATTCCTTTCATTTTCTAATAGTATATTCCCTTCTAATATCTTTTATTTTATTTTTTACAAACTCTTAATGCCTTTTAGACATTTTATAAGCACTTCATTCTTCCTTATACTACTTTATTGTATATTATTATATATTATTTCTTACTTTGACTTATTACTTTACTACAGATTGCTACTTATATTATATATATATCTCTTTTTTTCATACTTTTAACCTTACTTACTATTTACTGATTATACCACTATACTTACATTTATATTGTTGCATTCCTTGTGTTGCTGTACTATTCTCTGTAAATTAGTATGTGAATGGCACATGTTGTGCCGTATATGTGAAATAAATAAATACATAGTTTGGTCATGAATTTTACTGAAAGTCGCCAAGTCTACGTATTTGTGTCAATAGGGTAGAATTATGCAGTAAAAAAGCGAAATACTTGTATTTCTTTAACTATAATAATAAATAAATACCAATCGAAGTACAACTAAAAATTGAATTTATTTAAACACATAGTTTACGATTCAGGCAAATTTGGAAGACAAGTGTATCATATTTTGATAGCGTTACATCAGGAATAATGGATGTTGAATAAAACATAGGTTTTTTTATTGCGTTGTTCTGATGCGAGCCGTGTTACTCGTTCTATTTGTTTTATTGGAAAAACTTCACAATTACGATGCGTGTCAGATCATAATGGCTTTTAAAATTATTGATTAAAATTAAATATGGATAGATGTGTGGCAGTCGATCCTCTATGAGTAATTATTACTTAGTTTTTTAAAGTGAAAACCGCATAGGAGTCATAACTGTCCCAGCTGATTGGGGGGTGCCGAATGGTTTTTTTTTTAAATAAATTTAAAATAAATCAAATTTAATAATGTTATAATAATTATTAAATTCTGCAAGTATTAATTAATAATTATAAGTAATAATTATTATAACATTATTAAATTTGATTTATTTTAAATTTATTTAAAAAATTAAATGGAGTTCTACGAATTAAACACCAAAACAATAATTTTTGTTGTTTGTTTTTGGGGTGTTATGCCGTGTTGCGCTAACTCCTTCTTTAGCCGACGTTTCGGACATCGTTGCAGTGTCCATCATCAGGGCAGATCCGGTAGATCCGAAGATGTGTTCATCATGTGCACATATTCGGATCTACCGGATCTGCCTTGATGATGGACACTGCAACGATGTCCGAAACGTCGGCTAAAGAAGGAGTTAGCGCAACACGGCATAACACCCCAAAAACAAACAACAAAAATGCTTTTGGCCGTGAAAATCTAAAAACTTACCTGACCAAAACAATAAATAAATAAAAAGTGCCGAATGGTATTCAGATCAGTACCTGGCCATTCAGATCAGGTCACTAAAACACGGTTAAAACCATTTCAAGGAAAATTTATAATCTGATTGATTATAAGTTAACCAGGGCGATAATTATCTGATAAGTATCTGCCACACATAGTTTTTTTAAACTGAAGAAATTTACAAAACAAGACAAAAAAATGTGACAACTAGTGTTTCTAGTTTTACTAACAGGTGCTTTTCTTTCATACTCTTAATTAATTATGTCGTTTAGGTACTGTCTACGTAAAATAAAACATAAAATAATGTAATAAAATATTATCTTTAAAACATAAATATTTCATAATAATCTAAAACACACTATTTCTTTCAGCCAACCGTGTAATCTAAGGTTCTTAGTCAATATTTATCCGTACATAATAGGTACAATAATTATTAGTCCATCATCAAAATTGAAACAAGTATAATGGGTGTCTCTAGCTTATTTATATTTACAATATATATAGTGTTGTGCTGAAATATAATTTTATACCACAGAAATTCTCTGACAGAAAGAATTTTGGGACTGATAATATGATTTTGTTCGTATAAGCCATTATGAGGTAATATTTTCATCAGTAATGTTAAAAGTTGTTTTGAAAAATTGTGCCAACCCTAGTCACGTGGGTTAGTTCGGGGAGCTAGAGGGATGCAGAAGGTTGAGGGTCGCTTCTCGGAGGTTGTTTGTGGGCTTTTAATCTGTTTTCCATCCCAGCTGTAAGTACGGAGGCGCCGTGATGAGATGTGGGATATGAAATTTGTCAAGATGCTGTCATAACGCTCGGAAATATATTTTTATAGACAAGTATCAAGGAAATGTACGATATCGCGGTTATTCTATCAAATTTTGTATGGTCATGGCATTATTGCCATTTGCCTGTTGTGGATATATAAAATAAATAGATTTAGAAAGAGAGAATAAAAACGAGCTTTTTTTGTCTTTAAAAGTTTACCATAGACACTCCCGTATAATTTGAAAAAATCTATAAAACAAAACAGAAAACAAATCACCCGGTAAAGTGTGAGCAATTGACATTAAATTTTATAATTCACTTGTCTAATTAAATGTGTTATTTAGTTTCATATAAAGTGGTAAGTAGAATTTACAAAAAAACGGTATGCGATTTAAAAACCTAAATTTAGGTTACTTATGTCCGTTTGTATACTGACTAAATTAAAAAGTCTTTCATTTGCTTACATACTAATTTGTCTAGGCACGAGGGGTCGATTATTGGTGGGTGGGATTTGACGTTCGCCTACGATTTTAGTTAGTTCTCAGTCTCATCGATTCGTCAATTGCCATAAACTTACCTCGGTCAGTTTACTTTTCTTTCTGTCTGCCTCTGCATCACATTGGATCACCCTCTTACTTGGTTTTCGGTCACCTGGCATTATTTCTATATAGCTACAGAATCTTACATTAGTTTCACCCAATTCGATTCTACAATAAAATTCATCAAGCTTATGTCGGCTCCACTCCTTTAGCGTAGGTCCAAAAGTATTTTGCCTTCAAAGGCATCTGTATTCAATTTAAATCAAATCAAATTTGTCAAAAACATCAGCGATGCAGGGATGAGTCTTGGTTTGATGTCTTTCTTCAACATTTGTGATAGTTTTTGCATGTAAATGTTAGATATTATTGTCATAAAAAAATGTTCGTGTAATATTATTTTTTGAGTTGAACCGATCAGCGGTGCTCGTGTGATATTTGCTCGAAGGGTTGCCTGATTGATTGAATAAAAAGCCTGAATGAAGTTCCGGCCGGTTCTCGGAATATAAAACGCCAATTTTTTTTTGTCGCTACGACGTGGACAAAGACCATTGGCAGGGATGAATATTGACATCACATATAAATACCATGATACTATTAGAATTTTGTTTGGTCTGGACACCTCCTGTTCTTAAATTGGCAAAAATGTAATGCTTTTTTAATCCATTAAATACATTGTTTAAATTGCACTGTTTTTAACACTAACTAATAGCTAAATGTTCATTATAAGTATAATTTTTTGCCTACCATAATAATTTACATGTATTATTATTCTTTCTCATATAAAAAGAACATCTTCCTACATGTGTACACCTTATTGGTCGATACTTATAATCGCATGTATCTGGTAACTAAAATCCTGTTTAAGCATGTTAAAAACATACTTACCGTTCTTCTTGATACGCCTATAATAGAGTAAACCGATCCGTTCTCAAATAAATACGTTCAATACTAAACGAATGTACCACCCCAGCCAGGAGCACTCCTGTCCCGGTGACACCGGTATACCATGGGACAGTGCTCTGAGGATGGGAAGGAGGTAAGAGTTTAATCGTCCAGTATAAATGGCAACCTAATTAGGTAATATTGGAATTTAGGATGGAGAGGAATATAGAAATCGATTGAGCGTTTATTTTTGTTTCTCGCTTCCAGCTTTTTTCAGATTCTTCTTGCTTATGTAATTTTCTTGCAATTTTCCTGCCTTTTTTGGTCTCTTCTTCATATTCTTCTTCGTGTTGGATTTCTCTTGACAATCTGAGTCTCTTCTTACCTTTTATTGCACCTTCTCGCCTTTTCCTAGATTTTTTTTCTTCTGACTTCTTCTTTCTTTTCTGCTCATGGATCATGCCTCATCGTGGCTTTTCTTGCCTCTTAATGACTTTACCGCCTCTCTTACATTATTTTATTGTATCTTTATAGTATTTTTTCTTTAATTTGCTCTTTTTATGAATTATTGATCAACATAATATAAAAATAAAACATAATAATAATAATATATCTTGCCATTCAGGATTGAGTCATTAATACTAAAAAATATAGGAAGTATATAATCAAAGATACAAATCAAATTGACGATTTATTTAGAAAATTTTTGGATTTTCTGGAAACTATAGAACATATTATATCAAGATGTTCTGTATTAACACCGTCCGAGTATACATTTAGGCACAATCAAGTTTTAAAAATAATTCACCAAAGTTTGGTTTAAAGATAACTTGTTTGACTGCCGTAATATTAATATATATAATATAAAACGAATTTTATAAAATATATTATCATAAAACTATACTAACAGACCGAACAATTAGTTATAAGTTATAACATACCCGATATAGTTTTACATGACAAAATTTAAAAAAATAACTTATAGCATTGATGTCGCTATTCCAAATTCCTGTAATATTCAAAAATCTGTTAATGAAAAAATAAGAAAATACACAGATTTAGGAAATGAGATAAAAAAAATTGGCATTCTCAGACTATAAAAATATTACCATTTGTTATTTCAACTACTGGTATTATACCTAGCTCTCTCATTAAAAATTTAGGCGTATTAGATCTTTCAAAAAATTTATATATTAAAATGTAAAAATCAGTCATTTTAAATACATGTAGGATTACGAAAGACTTTTTTAATATTTATTTTGAGGGATCAGTAGGATTTATAGGCCCTGTTAGGAGTTCTACGGAGCTGAACCCTCTGATATGAAAATATCTGGAGTTGGTGAATTGTTTTCCCATTTGACCTCTGGTGAGTTGACGTGTTGTTCTTGTATTTATTTTGCTTATATAATGCACTTGCATAGTGTGGATTGACTAGATAATCATTTGTGGAAAAGTGTGCGGAAGGGTTTTGTTTTTCCTTTGGGGAAGATTTGACCCGGACATAAATTCGGAAAAATTAATAATATCACGAAAACATAAGAATAATACGAATTATTAAAATAATGACCTTTTAAAGACGTTTGCGGATAAAGTTTTAAAAGCCGGTTAATTTGACGATCAAGTTAGTTAATTTTTTTTAAAATCATTCACAAATTTAAATGTTATGGCTAGATATTTATACGAAGTGCCCATTGGTGTTATTTACACACCTAGCGGAGCTTTAATAAATTGTGCAATACAAATCTGTTGGTATTTTAATTTCAATATCCAACTATGCTATACAAATAGGCACTATCGAACTGATAACGACCGTTCGCGTATATAACATGATGCCTATGACTTTTAGTAGAACACGATATCATTACAAAACACAATAATCTATCAATGTATTTGTAATAACACAACAGCAACTGGTTTCGGCATAACCGTAGATACCTGACAAATGCGGGATATCATTTTATTATATGCCATCACACAGTTAGGCCAGTGCAATTAGCAATTCGCGATCGAAGTAATTCCGGTAGTCCCAATTTTTTTATATGTTATATAAACTGATCCCCTGATGTAAAATCTGATTTTCCGACCTTGGCGCACCTGTGCTCGCGCCGCCATTTTGAAAAAACTGGCCGAAATCGGGCCAAAATCTAGTTTTTCCCAAATATCTCATTTCCAATGCAAATTTCGGCTAAAGTATGTTAACAAGTTTAATATAACATAAAATAACCTACAACTTTTGTTAGTAAAAATTTCTTCTATCTCTAATAGGTACCGAGGTAGAAAGTCGTAAAGGTGCGTATATTTTTGAAAAAACAAGTTTTTTGCGCGACTAGGTTTGGTTTTTTATAAATACCTCGTTTCCAGTACAATTTTGTGAAAAATTTATTGATAATAATTTTGTAGAAAATAAAATTTCGTTAAAGACATAGGTATATAATTTATATTTTTTATCTCTATTACGTATCCAAACTCTAATCCACCAAAACCAGGCCAAAAATTGAAACTGAGGTTAGGTGTTTTAAACTTGGCATTCCTTGATTTTATTTTTCTTTAACAATTATTGTTCTAAGAACATATACGTTGACAAAAATCGTCATGCCTGTGTCAGACCTAGCTATAAATATAGTAGATAGACTATTTCAGCATATCGGTCGCCATACATTCCCAATGGGAAGACCACTAAAATAGGCCAAGCCACTACATTTGTGCTCGCAGCTTGGTCTGACATGCCTATCAACGTAATCACAACATACATTTAAGATTATTAATACAATTAAGATGATAAGGTACATAAAAAAGATAAAAAATTGGTATTTTCGTAAAATTAACATTTATTGACATTATTTTCTTTATTAGTTAAGTTGTCAGCATAACAAAAAATAAAATTAATGGTAGATCAGTTTAGACAGAAGTACGAGCCCTTGACTATAGTTTCTTACTTCTGGCCCTGAATAGCTTCTTCATCTGTCTTATCACCCAAATTTGTGGCGACTGGGTCATCATATTCCTGTCATCGTCATCAACAAAGGCTTCTACAGCATTCTCGCAGGAGTTGCCATTGCAATGAATGCAGAGTAGGGAACATTTCAAACCCGACTTTCTGCAGGTGCACTTTCCAGCGCAACCTTTTTTACATTGACATGATATGAAGTTCAGCAAGGCCTGAGGTGCAGCTTCCTTCAACATTGTTACTGGAGTAAGTAACCCAACAGCATCCTTTTTCCACCCCCATTCAGTCGGATCTTTATCGTGATCAAGCCAAGTCTGCACTTGCAAGTATGTTCTTGAAGCGTGTTGCTGGACTGCATCTTTGGTGGGTGGTAGCCTGGATAAATTGAATTTGTTCTTTTTTACTCCTTTGACGAAAATGATGTACCTTAAATTTTCCAAATTTGATTTTTCGTTGCCGCCATACAAAAGTGCAAATAGTTGTTCGGCAGCCAAAGTGATTGTTTCTGTCTTTGCTTTTGGGTCTTGAAATACACGAACAAGTTCATTCACTGAGTGGTTCTTGAGAAGAATATTACAAAATTTGTGTTTGGCTTGACCGAACGGAGCTCCAGTTGTATCGCAACCACTTATGGCATGAAGTAATAAAATGTTTTCAACTATTTCAATGTGTTTAAAACATTTTTTCGAGTACAACGCGTTAGAACTTTTTGGTAATATACGTTGAGAGGTGAGAGAGCTGTGAGGAGTACCAGCAGATCAATATCCTGACCAACGATTATGACTACATCATGTTGAGATGACAACGAATTTGCTGTATTCACTATGAGAACGTCAGCATCCTCTTCAGCTTGTACTGTCGTTATGTGGGATCGTGCAAATGAGGTTCTGAGTAGGGAAATAAAACGAGACTTGTTCTTCTCATTGCCCAGAAACTTTGCCTGTGGCACTTGTGGGTGCATGCTTTCAAAAAACAAAACTTCAGCAGAAGTTGTAACTCTGGAACGCCGTGCTCTTTCCACCCCTTTAGTGCTTTTCTTTTCCATAGAATCTGGGTATCCATCGAATACCACTACTGCATTGGATCCATAGTGATTTTGTACATATCTGACATATTGCTGGAAAATTACTGAAAAAGGTTGAGCACGAGCCCCATACAACTTTGTGCATTAAATATCCTCCATCAATTACCTGTATTTTACTGCTTCCCAGTTCTGTATTATTTGGTAGAGGGTTTAATGATGAATAAAATATAGACTTCGTTCTTTTGCGCATGCTTTCTTCTGAGAAAAGAGACAATGGTACCGGAGAGAGTTCATATTGAAAATATTATTAAGTTCACTTTCAGACTTTTTGGCAATACACATACGATGGAATAGCATTAATGGATCTATTGACATAGTCACACCCTGATTTTTGACACTGCTGGTCACCGCCGCGAGAGAAACTATTGCATCATTAGGTACGTTTTAAGTGTAGGTTTCCAAAGTTCTTGTTGATAACTTTAGACATAGCTAATTTCCCCATCTTTTCAGCCATGTGACAAGTGACTTTGCTATCCCCGATTGTGCCACTGCTAATAGAAATAATCACGTTTGTTTTAGGAAATGGTTCATGGCAAGCAAACCAATCAATGAGAGTTTGAACGTCTCGATCATCCCTCTTAATTCTTGCAGGCCTCATCTCTACATGTTGCTCTGACGTTCCTGATTCAATCCCACAAAATGACTCGATACCCTCACAAATGTTATGCAGATAAACGAATCCAGCAGTCCAACAAAGGATGGAACTGTCTGTGATTCCCCGTCCTTGGGTCAAACCTCCAGATGTTTTCATCGATCTCATCAGAGTTTGTTCGATGGTCATGTCAGACCAAATCCCTGACCAAAATTTATGAGACCGTCGGATCGTAAAGTAGCCCTCTTTTGTAAATCTTTCATACTCGATTGCACTGAATCATTTCGAACTGAACGCTGCTGTGACACTGACGCTGTCCAGCTCCGCTCCAGGCTCAAGACGTGACATGCGGCAACTGAAGGGAACTGGAGGGTAGGAGTAGAAGGGTGGGGGGTAGCCCCCCCATACCGAAGTGCCCTCTAGTAAATTTATAGATGTTTGTATTTAAAAATGCAAAAAAAATCTAATAATGTGATAATAAACCGTGATAGATTTTCTGTGCGTACCTACCTAGATTTGTTTATTCTTTATATCGTTAAAAACTATATAAACATAAAAACGGCACAGCTTTTTTTGAAATTCTATGTTCTACATAATTGGTATCAATAAAATTTTCATGAAATTCTACTGGAAACGAGGTATTTATAAAAAACCAAACTTAGTCCCGCAAAAAACTTGTTTTTTCAAAAATATACGCACCTTTACGACTTTCTACCTCAGTATCTATTAGAGATAGAAGAAATTTAAATCAACAAAAGTTGTAGGTTATTTTATGTTATATTATACTTGTTAACATACTTTAGCCGAAATTTGCATTGGAAATGAGATATTTGGGAAAAACTAGATTTTGGCCCGATTTCGGCCAGTTTTTTCAAAATGGCGGCGCGAGCACAGGTGCGCCAAGGTCGGAAAATCAGATTTTACATCAGGGGATCAGTTTATATAACATATAAAAAAATTGGGACTACCGGAATTACTTCGATCGCGACCCCCTTTTTGGCGCTAATTGCACTGGCCTAAGTTACGAGTTTCAAAAATACAATATTCTGGAAGTACTAGTACTACAATTCTGGAAGTATATCTCGTCCAGAAGAAGTGATGGCGGGTTTGTTGACCATGTTACTTGGAATAATCAGTCTTTCTCAGGAGCAGATATTCCAGAAGCATTTGCAGACTATTTTAAATCAACTTATAGTAAGGAAGCTGCGGACTTGAAATCTTTTATACCTGGAAAAAATACGCCAACAAAAGCACAGAATGTTGATATTCAAAATATTACAAACACTGACATCACCGCTGCTGTTAAAAAATTAAAATCCAAAACTTCTTTTGGACCGGATCTTATTCCGTCATTCGTGTTAAAGGGATGCTTTGAGCCCTTATTAACACCTCTCGCGTATATTTATAATCTCTCACTTAACTCCGGAATATTCCCAGACCTGTGGAAAATCTCTAAAGTTACACCGTTACATAAAACTGGTGATAAGGCTTCAGTCTCTAATTATAGACCAGTGGCGATCCTATCCTCTCCAGCCAAGTTGTTTGAACTAATAATTCATAAATGCATTTATACCCAAGTTGAACCCTTTATAATTGACCAGCAACACGGTTTTAGGTCTGGCAGATCTACTGTGTCTAATCTAATGGTTTTTACGGAGTACATATCTCAAGCTCTTGATAGTAACAATCAAGTAGATGTATTATACAATGACTTCGCAAAAGCCTTTGACTCAGTAGATCCGCTTATTCTCCTAAATAAACTCGACCAATTTGGATTTTCAGCGAAACTTCTATGTCTATTTGTAAGTTATTTCTCAAATAGACAACAATACGTAACTTATGGTATTTTCCACTCTTCCAACTTCATCACAAACTCTGGAGTTCCACAGGGGTCGAATCTTGGACCCTTACTTTTCTCGCTATTTATCAATGACATTTACCATTGCATAAAATTTTCCAAGTTTCTCTTATTCGCGGATGACATGAAACTATTCCTTTTAATAAAATCTTTGGAAAATTGCTTGCAGCTACAAAGTGATATAAATTCTATCGTCGAATGGAGTCATACCAATAAATTAGGGTTTAATATTAAGAAATGCTCCATTATGTGCTACACCAAGGCAAACAAAACGATTTACTATAACTACAAAATGTCTTATTCATCTCTTCAGCACATTGTTATTTCAAGAGATTTGGGAATCGCATTTGATATGCACTTAACATTTCACGTCCACATAGAAACGATATGCAACAAAGCTTTAAGAATGCTAGGATTTGTGCTAAGCAACTCCAGACATTTTTGCAGCTCGGCCGCGATTCGTGTGCTATACTATAGTTTAGTACGTAGCATTTTGGAAAGTGGTTCTGTAATATGGGGACCAATGGATTTAACTTACTCTCAAATGATAGAGAAAGTACAAAAGAAGTTTCTGAGATATTTATATCTTAGAGACTTCGGATATTATCCCTGGTTATATCCATCAGCCTTTTTGTCCGGCATGCTGGGTATTAATAGCCTCACCGATAGAAGGAAAACTGCTTTGCTGATAACAGCATATAAACTTCTAAATGGTAACGTCTGTATTCCCGATATTATAGAAAAATTTGAGTTTTATGTCCCCGACAATTATACAAGAGCGCGCAGGCACAGAACCTTTGTCGTTCCAAAATGCAGAACCAACTTACCATTAGTAATGCCGCTCGGAAAAATGATTATGTTACTAAATTACCTGTCCCTTGATATAGATATTTTCCAACTTAATATTCACCAGTTCAAAAACGCTATTATTACTTAATAAATTAAAATAAAATGTATGTTTATTATTGGTTATGTATAACTGTAAATGTGCATTTAAAATAAAATAAATAAATAAATAAAATATTCATGATTTTTTTCACAGAGCTTTCACACAAACGAAGTATTGGATTCCGTAAGTCTAAACATTAACTTTAGAGCGCACAGTTTACACCCGCGCTGTGCAAGCACAAACAAGTACCTACAGAGCATCGGACCATCCCATTATATCTGTGATTTAGTAGGCTTTCGGCATCAGTTGCGAGTAGAAATTGTTGTTGGTATAGTTTTATTTGGACAAGCTCTGTATTTCTGTATATGACACCGGCCAGTTACCTGCCTAATGGTTGGTAGTATAGAGGCTGCATTATAACACAACAACATGGCTTGTGGGACATGTATCCAATTAGCGTTCGGATCCCACGCGAATCCAATATGATTGTCCTTCACAGGGTAGGAGGAAACCCCATTGCTTATTAATTTTCAATGCTACGGTTCACGGACGAAACAATGACTAGTATTAATCAAATAACCCGATAAAAATGCGCTCGAAATTATTATTTTATGAGACACCTCACAAGAGCGCCCCTGTCTGTACAGTGTAAAGACATGGGAACTATGTCGCCACACGGTTGGGCAGCTTTATCAGGCGTCTTGTATAGAGCTAGCAGATTCTTCAATAGTGAAAAACTGCTAACCCTGTACAAATCTCAAGTATGCCCAACAAATGAATTTGGGAGCCATATCTGGGCTGAAGCCCCACAGAACTTGATATACCTACTTGATTCGGAGGGTAGTCTGTCTGATTGACAACCCGTTTTTAACAGACCGATTGCCATCTCTAATGCGCAGGCGCAATGTGGACATGCTGATTCTATTCTTCAGGTATTTTAATGGAACCTGCTTTAAGGTGCTAGCAACATTAATAAACGGTGTACCAGTGCACGTGCGTGCAACTTGACGGACACGAGCGGAACACCCGTTCAGTTGATGTTGTTTTCGGGTAAGTTGACTCGTTTATGTGACAAGCTACCGGAATCAATTTTCCCACTTTTATATTATCCGTAACTGATAGAATCATTAATGAATCTTTTTCTACAGACCCTCACTTAACCCGCCTCCGTAACACAAAAACACGATAGTCGAAGTATCAGTTCGATTGTCCAAAGCCAGTAGGACTATGGCATCCCTATTTGGATGGAAGGACAAACAAAGTGGGTAGGCAAGATGAGAATTGCCTGTGGTAGATATTGAACACGATGAATAAAGGTTAAGACTTAAACCAGCAACTTTCAGGCCCAGAGCCATTGTTTTTACTGCTCTACCACGAGGTGTGTTTTAAATTTGCTTTGCCTCATTCTAAACGTTATTTTTTCAAGGTAGAGTAAAATTTTTGTACGTTTGCACCCTTATAATAAAACGTTAAACTTTGTTTCGTAAATTCAAGCGTTAAACTAACAATTAAAATGTATTTTAAACATGTCATAAATATGCTAATTGTTGTTTTGGGCGGATAATTTAGATAAAAATGTGTTCCGAGAACTGCTTAAGCAAAGCGCTTGATTCTAATAGAAGTTTACAGTCGTCTAAGTAAGGATTATTGTCAAAAACGACAAAGTTATTCAAATTTATGTGCGAGCTACAGAACACTAAAAGAGTGAATTATTGGGGATATAATTTTCCACCACCCTGTTAACAGATGGAGCTTTATTTCATGCTACCCCCAAACACGAGCAATCAAGATTCAACAACAGCAGTTACATAATGTGAAGAAGGTCTTAGCTGAACACGTTTAAGGTTCAAGCTTACACGTGAATGAAATATCCCTTTTACAGCATGTTCTCCAATTTAGTGAAAATTAGAGTAATGGTTTGGAAGGAACGTTACTTTATTATAATAATATTGAGTAAACAATATTATTCCATGGAATGTTTAACTGAATTGAGTAGATTATTAAAAAAAATATTTCGATATTGAATTACTATTGACAGTTACAGTTAAAGTAACAGTTACAGTGACATATTTACCAGAAAAGAAACATGGATAAGCACAATATTCATTTCAAAGCGGGTTTCGGAGAAATGGAAAGCCGAAATTTGAATTAAAAATATATGTATTTTGAATCTTTATCCACTGGAACGATTTCGGTCGAAAAATCGACCACTTTTATTTTACTGCGATTGATATCGGTCCAAAAATGGACCGATTTTTCTACCATTCGTAAAATATTTATTGTTATTATTTAAAACGTTTATATGGCCAGCTACTTGTTTTATCGAATAGCTGATAATATATTCTTTGTCTATGAACTTATCCGTTGTCTTTGAAGTGTTATTTAACGAGTTTACGCGGTTTTTTTATGGCGTCCTGTCAAAAACATAATTATAAATTTTCAACATTCACGAAATTTTGGACTCTTCCTAAAATGCCGTAAGTAATTAATTTATTGGGTTTTTAACGCATAATTATATATCTGTGTAATCATGATTGACTTATCTATCTTTGAAATGCGTTTTTAATTCGTTTGTTTGTATTATATTGTTTTGGTTGAAGTTTTTGTGTAAGATTACGTCAACTGAAGACGTCATCTGTTTTTGATTTACAATAATGTCTTAAATACTGCACTCGCGCATTTGAAATATAGATATTCCATCACAGTGATTCAAAACAAAGAGATATATATAAGTTTTATTTGAATTGGTTCATGATATTTGCTAACCAATTATTTTAAGTCATATGTCAAAAAGTTGACTCTTTTTCACATGTAAAATGGTGTAAAGCCTTCGTCACACAATAAAAATTTAGTAATTTAGTTGTATAATTAATTAATTTGTTTACTTTTACCAAATTTGTGCAGAAACAGCTGTCGTCCAGGGAAAGGGATCACTCCACGACCCAATAATTATTTTCAAATTTTATATTAGTGCAATATTTAACAAAATTTAAACATTTTACATTACTTACATTAAGTGTTTTCAATTTAAAATATATAGAGTGGTGCTGACTGCAAGAGGTGGCAGAGGAAGAGGTGGAGTACGAGCTGGTGCCGGACTACCTGCACGTGGACGTCAACGCAGAGCTGCAATTGCAGCCTCGTCTGGAGTGTTAGTATTTTTTAATGTTTTTTTATGAAAGTACTTTGCTGTGGCCGTTGAACTCATCATATATTTGTATTTATTTAAACAGCGACCCTGCTTTGCTACTGGTGCGAGAGGATCGCGTCAAGGCCCTAAAGGCTGTTAGGGCCCTGCCTGCTTCCTTCCGGCTAGAGCTGGAAAGCCGAAAATTCAAGAAGCAGGCGGCGCGCATTTTGCTCCCTACCGCACCTCCAAGAAAAACTAAACAAAAGTAAGCAATCGTATTTAGATGCTTGATACAATATTATTGTTTTTTCCTGACAGCGTTCCACTCTCACAGTTAGAGTTGGTAAGATCAGCGCTCTGTGCATTTGGCACATTCAGTGCATATTTTACAGAGTTCTAATTTTACTGTTTATTTACATACTGTACTTACTGTTTCACACGTGAATGAGAACAATTTATATGATTTATGTAAATGTTTTCAGAATTCCATCTCCGGAGAGAACAACGTGTCCCTTTTCACAAGGGACGCCTTCACCGTTGCCACGACCCGTACCACCACCGTGGATGTCCACTCCCGCACAGACCCAATCAACGGCTCCCAATGCACCAATTATGCCTATCCGTGCAGCATCTCCCGAGCCGTTACCTGGGACATCGCGGAGTGGGGAACTCTTCTCTCCGGAGGCCGGCTATCACAGCGAGCTGTGGGTGGACGTGCCATTCTACGAATAATTGTCGGCGTTTGGGAACGGTGAGTTTATTTTTTTAAATGTCAAACCAGGGGCTCAATATAAAATCAATTATCTATATTTTATATTGATATCCCTAGCACAGTTTCACTGTTACCGGACAAATTATCATTAAAATAGGTCGCTTTACGTAGTTGGTCACTTTAAACGGATACGTTTTCCTACTAAAAGCTATGAAACCTTACTAGAGTTTACATTATCGTCACTTAAAACAGTAGACCGTTAAATGCAAAGTCATTATATCCAAATTCTACTGTAAATTTGTGTTTTCTTTTATTTCAGAGTCAGACATGGGCAGAAACAGTAACGTGGACGAGGCAGCTGTACTAGAAGAGTCTGTACTTGGAAACCGTGAGTTATAAAACTAACTAACTTACCTTCACGCCATTTCGGTAGGCAGAGAGGATGAACCACCATGCAACTCGATCTTGGCACACACACTCTTTTCTTCATTCCATACCTACCTGACTGTGCTATTCTGACTCCTGACATTGCCCGCCTCAAGTATTTGATTAACTTTTTATTTATTTTTTTATATGAATACCTCACAAGAGCCTTTTTTATCAACCACAATTTAAATACTAACGCAGACCCGTGAAAAATCATTAGATATATATTTTTTTATGTGCTTACCGCACATGAGTATCAATTGCTCCCAACCGTATGGAGCCAGTGAGACTATGGCATCCCCAATCGGGGTATGTTGTGAGGCTGAAGGTAGCGGGTAGGGGAAGTAGGTGTGGAAGAGGGAGGTGGAAAAGTACCTGGCTATTCAGAACTGGTCACCAAACACGGCTAAAGCCATTTCAAGCAACGTTTCAATTCTGAATGGGGTCTTACACCAGGGCGATACTATGGGTATCTTCCACTCTGGAACGTGCCGCAAATATAATATATATTATTTTTAATGAATTTTGTGTGAAAATAACACTAATTATTCAAATATAATTTATTTGATTTGATCCCGCGACCATCGTATTGCGAGTCAAAAGCCGTACCAGAGGCAGTGGGTTATCGTAATATAGACACATTAAATTAATGTGGGTTTTCTGTTGTTTCAGAAATGGATATGGACAGATCGAGCGACGAGGATGACGAAGCGAGCGACGTCGACCACGAAGAGAGCGATGAGGATACCTTCTGCATGCCACCAATACCTTATCATAATATTATCAACGTTTCACCTAACTCCCATAGACTTTAGTAGACAAGACCAGGTAGATAGTGAGGCAATGCGTTCGATTCTGCCGCCTGAAGGTTACTCTTTCGATTGGTCTAATGATATCTTACGGGATAAGGGAGACTTTCACAGGCACGCCAAGACCAACTTTTAATAGCGACGAAATGGGCAAACCTTTCTTAAAATCTTTGATGCAGATTTCGTTGAACTGATCGCGAGAGAGACCAACAGGTATGCAGATCAATCAGACTTACAAACCTCAACTCGTACTAGACTATAACAAGGTAATGGGGGGGGTTGACCGAAAAGATCAGCTTTTGTCAGGCTTCCCCATTGAACGACAGCGAAACCTGGTCTGGTACAAGAAGCTTTTCAGGAGACTACTAAGCGTTTCGGTGCAGAATGCGTAGGAAAAAGGTGAAATGTGCGTGGTGCAGCATAAATAACATTTTCAAAAGGACCCTTACAAAGTGTGATGTGGCATTATGCTATGATTGCATGAAGCCAGATCACACTACAATATAGATTTGCTGAGGGTTTTTTTTTATTTAATTTTTTTCTTTTTTGGTTTTTTAGTTATGAAATTAAAATTTATAAATTTAATTAAATTTGTTTGAACATCAATTATGATGGCCTGGATGGTTGGACTTAATCATTTCTTTCCGCATACTCACGTCTCATGTTATGTTGTCCTCAAAGGTTCTATATGATAAGGTTCGGTCGACATTTAATATGTATATTTCAATTCTGATCATTGAAATATGCATGAACAAATGCACAGGTATTCTAATTTTTCCCTGTTTATTGTTACACATTAAATAACTCGTTTTATTTTTATGTCTTAATTATATTTTGTCAATTTTTCTGTAAAGAGGCTTTTCCAGATCTAGTCACTAAACATAACTAAGCCAATTCAAGCAATGTTCAATTCTGAATGGTGGTCCCTCACCAGAGCGATACTCAGAATCTCACTCTATAGCGAGGCACAATGATATTATTATGTATTGATTTTCTTAAATTATGAATAAACCAATAAACTGAATACATTTTTATTATGACAAAGTGTGTAAACAATGTTTAAATCAATATACTGCTCTTTCATTGTAACCATACAACTGTAGTATTGATTTAAAAGGATATTAGGGCTTAATAAATAAATCAATTATTGGTTCCATCAATTATTTTCCCCTCACCCATTTTTTTTCGATACCTTTGCGTTTAGATATAAAATTATCACTATGATTTTATTTGCATTCTACGGTCATACAAAGGTTTGATATATATACAAATTTATCATCATTTTACATATTCCGATTTACTCTATGTAGATTGACCTTAAGGTAGCTGTCAGAAGTGATTTTTCGTCAAATATTGGTGAATTTCATCAACTTTCAAAGTATCCCCCTGAAATATTGGCAATGTTTATATCTATGATATATATCTCATTTTAAGCCTTATTTCCTCGTTTTGCACGTTATATAAAAACATGGTTACAAATCTCCAGTTCTAATTTACAATTATTTAAAAAGTAGCACCATGATTTTGACATCGTGAAATAGGCTCTCTGTATAATTCATCAAATGAATAAAATAAAGCCAACACGGCGACTATGCTTATTAATAATTGTAGACAGTTAATGTATCTTCCTAACGTTATACCAGATTTTGTGGTAAATTTATTATATAGTATAATACAGTGATTTCAATTTTGACACGTCACGCACTCAAATTTTAAAAAATTATTTTCTAACCAAACTTTTGAAGAGAGCATAACGTACAAAAAATTATTTTTCTATTACATTCTTGCATTTGTGGTTATCAAACAGGCCATAGAGAACATAAAAACGTAGAAAATATTCTATAAAGATATTTAAAACTGCCACTGGCGGCAATTTCAAATCACAAAAACGCTAATTTCGCGCATTTATAAAGTTTAAGATTTTTTAATAATTTATCTATCAATTCTAAAAATATAGAATAATTATTAAAATATAGGTGAATTTATTGGCTGTATAGCACTACAATCAGTTTTATGTCTTCGTATTAAAATTCGGAGGTTTGATTTTTTTAATGTTGGCGGAAAATATTCAAATTCGTCGCCAAAAAACCGCGAGCAATCGGAGAAAAAAGTTTTTTGACGCGCGATCGTTCGAGTGGTTATACAAATATTTTAACTCTAAATAATTTACTTTCAATTTGCTTAGCAGTGATCGACTATCATTCAGAATATAAACGTTGTTTGAAGTTGTTTTAGATTGGTTTAGTCACCAGATATTATTTATGAACTGGCATATAATAAGCCATTTTATATAAACTATAAAATAAAGCATTTGAAACATTTTCAATAGAAATCTCTCACAGTAAATAGTCCGAACCGAACCATTAGAACCACAGAAGTTTTAAATATTTTTGTTCCAATCGTTAATTACCATTCAGATCGGCAGATAATTTACCATTCAGATTGGCACGTTAATTACCATTCGGATCGGTACATAAACGGCATAAACTGTTAAGTTAAGTGACCATACGTTTTAAACCTTCCCCTCCCTTTCTTTACCACCAAATGTTGGATCGCATAGTTCCTTTTATTCATATAATTTTTTTTTTCAAATAAATATTTTTTGCCCGAAATGCAATTTGGTCACGTGGTTCAAATCCCACCCTCAACAAAAACTTTTTTTTTTGGTATGATTTCAAGATGATTGTATAAAAAATATTTAACTTTTTCAAAAGTATCCTGTATACTGTAATAGATTTCCAGCACCTTTAAATTGCATCTGTCAGAGGAAACCAGAGATGAGGGAAGATTTATGCACATTGAATTGTAACGCCGTAGTTCCCCCCACCCACAAAAGCTGACTACATTTTATTGAAATTGTATGAATTGGGCGGATTCGCGCTGCTTTTGTTTCTCTGACGTCACGCCCGACAAGTAAACTGCGAAATAATCAGTTTAGGAGAAGGCTGTGCTGGTCGCCCGGGGAAGGGATGAATGCCGGCTAATTTTACAAAGGCTATTGAAAGAAAATTCCATTTTAAGCTGACGTTTATGAAGCTTTGTTTACTTAAATACCAGCTGTTAAAAATAATTGCTGAAAAACTGTTTTATGAATGAGTCATCGTTTTAATTTAATGATACCTAAATTATCTTGTTATGTGATTCACCGAACTATTTTAATACTAAACTTATGTACATTACAGGGCCTACACACGATCCGATTTGCAGAACAGCACGTTGAACCGTCAACCGAATTAGTATTACTTCGACAAAGGGAATAATAATAATTTTGTTGGCGGTTTTGCCAACACACGATCCGACTTGCAGAAACCGGACATATTGGGTTCTTCAAATCGGATCCTATGATGGGCCTTTAAGGGAACGAAATTTACTGGTTTTTCACAGCAAGCTCACGTTTTGCTATAATAGACTAATCCTTAAATAGCATAATACTAGCACAGACCAGTTCAAATTCACGGGATATTATATTTTTTGGATTCGTGAAGCAGAAACAATTTTCATGAAGTTCAAAGTTGAAAGTGTAGAAAGGATCATTGCTTTTCAAAAAATGAAATTTAACTAAATGTTTGTAAAATTGAAAAGTTACGACATCAAAAATGTAGCAAAGCTTATATACATTAAAAAATATGTATGTATGAATGAAATTGCTATATTTCGATGGCGTATATAGTTACGACCTCTCTCTGGGACTACTTCATGAAAATAATACAGGAAGAAAAAAAAACTTATCATGCTCTTGATATAGTGTCCGTATGATGATCGGTATGAAAAAAGCATAAGTGTTAAATGCCCATTAGTGTGTGTGTTGGGAAATATTTTCATTTTTGAGGATACTATTATAAAATTATGACCAAGGTTTTATCAACTGGTACAACCGCACAATCAAATATCCGTATTATCTCACTTTTGGTGGTCTATGTTATTCCTAGATACCAAAGTTACAATTTATTTTGAAATATGAATACTATGCGATCCTTTGAAAACGTCTTAGGACGGGCTTATCCCTGGAATAGGTACAATAAAATCAGGTGTCATCTATAACTACGCTCAAAGACACGCGAATGAATTGCTAAGACTTATTATAGTGATGAGATAGGATCTCATACATAAAACGTTGGAAATTTCTGAAGGCCTTTGATGTCAAACCCTCGCCCATATTATCACGAATGCTCTCACCCATACATCCACATTATGCCCCCAGCACGCATTGCAGCTATCACACCATATTTGTCAACAACCGTATTTTGACTATTTACGGTCTTACAAATAAATGTGGAATAAAGGAAGTCACAGCAATCGTTTCAATTCATACGCTAAAAGGATGTATAGAACAGTCTATATGCGTACTTTTGACGTTATTCAGAAATTATTGGTTCTTTCAGAAGCGAGATTTAATCTCTATACTAAATAACTCAAAAAATAACAAGTAAAAAAAAATCATTTAAAATTAAACAATAACTTTGTAAACATCACTTGACCCGTCCTAAGACGTCCTAGTACGTCCTTAAGCCCGTCCTAAGACGTTTTCTAAGGATCGCATAGTATTCATATTTCAAAATA
The DNA here is from genome assembly GCF_061612785.1 of Hesperophylax consimilis. Lineage (NCBI taxonomy): Eukaryota > Metazoa > Arthropoda > Insecta > Trichoptera > Limnephilidae > Hesperophylax > Hesperophylax consimilis. The sequence goes on along the minus strand of NC_142841.1, from coordinate 939,822 downwards.
AATTGTAACTTTGGTATCTAGGAATAACATAGACCACCAAAAGTGAGATAATACGGATATTTGATTGTGCGGTTGTACCAGTTGATAAAACCTGGGTCATAATTTTATAATAGTATTCTCAAAAATGAAAATATTTCCGAACACACACACACACTAATGGGCATTTAACACATATGCTTTTTTCATACCGATCATCATACGGACATTATATCAAGAGCATGATAAGTTTTTTTTTCTTCCTGTATTATTTTCATGAAGTAGTCCCAGAGAGAGGTCGTAACTATATACGCCATCGAAATATAGCATTTTCATTACTATAAGTGATGTTTACAAAGTTATTGTTTAATTTTAAATTATAATGTCACATCACAAAGTAACCGCTTCATATGAAGAGAAAAAAAAATCATTTTTATTAAAATTCGAATTCCCTCTTCTCTTTTTTACATAAACTACGCATTTCTTATTTTTTGTTTTTGATTTTTTTTCGTATTTACGATAATAAGGAAATTAAAAAGGAAGTGAAAAAAATATGGCTTCCTAACGTATATTCATGTAGATCAAAAAACGCTGATTCTGAATAGGTATGTTTTTATTATAAATAATTACACATTTTTAAAAGTGATAAGTAAAATTAAAAACCATTTGAGATTTAAACGCCTTGTGATTGGTCGGCGGTCTCTGGCCGGACTTGCACCGTTACCTCAAGGGTCAACCTGTCACACGCATTAATGTGGACAATTTCATGCAACGTTGCTATGTCTAGACTTGCACACGGTTCAACACTGCGATATACATATTATTTCAAAAGAATTCATGTTTTTTGGAAAATTCGCTGAATTTTTTAATTGATTGGCAATGACAAGAACACAGTGCAAATACTAGTGCATTTGTTTGAAAAAAAAAACAGAAGAAAGATTGAATTACTGGAAAAAAGTTGTTAGTGTGTTTCGTGTGCATATCCTATAAAAAGAAGAACTATATTAGAAGTGTATATTATCACACTATATTATCGCTTAAGCACTCCTCCTTTTGTTGTGGCGGTAGTTACCTTGAAGTCACGGTGGAACACATTACAATGTGATTGTGTTGTTCTTGAACTCACTATATTGTGATGCGCGGTCCTTTTTGGTATGTGATTGGTCATCTTGTTTTCCTTTTTTCCATACCTTGTTTTATTCCCTATACATACTATCTCCCAATTCAAACAAACACCATTTATTTTCGTATCGTTTTAATTCATTTACAGTCAACAATTCATGTTCATCTGAAGCTGTAATTCAGAAGCAGTTTCGGGTATAACGGGGAGTGTATGTATATTTCACATGAATGTATGTAAATATTATTATAACTATAAACCATTTCTTTCAAAGTTAAATTAACATTAAATTCATGTATGTGGAATGAAACTTCCTGTCAATCTGTTAAATTCGGGAGTCAAGCACAATCTCAAATCTGGATGATCTCTGTGATTTGTTCAATAATTTGCGTTACCCATTTTACCAAAGAAATTAAAAAAATCGTTTCATTAAATTAAATTCCTTGCCATTCTTTTTTATCACACTGTATCCATAACTAAATTTATTAAGAATTCACCTTGTTCCGAAAAGTATTCACTTTTCAGCACTTTAGTGAATAATTTACGATTAAAGTTTATATTTTTATGGATCCATGGAAGCACGTAACCCTTATCGTAAAATCTGCAATGTAAAATGTACGCTGATGTGTTTTATATGACTCTGGTCATATTTTAATATCCGACTCATAATTTAAACGCAATACGGCAGTTACAAAATCTTTCTTTGCGTCACGTTACACCGTTTAAGAGTTATAATTTATGATAAGATATTAAATTTATAACATCTATTTTATTTTAAAATGTTTATGGTATCGGGTTGGTACCTGACAAACGAAAATGAGCATAGATTTTCGGATAGGTAGATAACTGGATATCCGAATTACTTCCAAATCACATCGTTACGTTAAAAATCACTTTTTTTACTTCCTCCACCCAAACAACGAACAAAAACGAATACTTGTGGTGCGATGCTGTTACCTAGCGTCCTAGAGGTGAGTTTCCACAAAAATGGTTTTTTAAAAACATCGAAGTATTATTATTACTATTTTATCCGTTGGTACCTGATCGATGAACCAAAACGAATCCATTTTTTAAAGTTCGAACATTAATTTGTTAACCTGAAATAAAAACGAAAATGACGTGAATCTATGGATACCTACAGCAATAGCTAAATATGTCCGGAATCTTGTCACTACGGTGAATGTTATACAGGGTGTCTGGGGAACTGACTGATTGTACACGATGGTAGAAGTTAAAAAATAAATAACATTAGAAATTAAATTTCTTTTTACCGACGGAAAAATATTATTTTTAATATTGAAAGATTCGGGGTTTCTTAGTAAGCACTAAAAGATATTGTTATAGTTTAATTAATCTTTGGTAAATTATCAGTTTTTCATTTAACCAAAATAAACCAATATTATAGATTTTCTCCTTGTGTTAAGACATGGAAAGAATTAAACAAACAGAATTAAATAAAACAAAAACTAAAAAATATGATTTAAGATTTTCACGGCCAAAAGTATTTTTGTTATTTGTTTTTGGGGTATTATGCCGTGTTGCGCTAACTCCTTCTTTAGCCAACGTTTCGGACAGCATTGCAGTGTCCATCATCAGGGCAAATGTGTTATTTGAGGTTGTGTTAAAATGTGAGCTTATGTATGAGGTTGTGATACCGTGTTGCCAGCTCCAACCCTCTGAACTAATATTAACGTATCATTTTTTTTTATTTTTATTTTTTTTATTTAAAGTGGTTTTCTTCGTTTAGCTCTGGTGTAGCCGTCAATTACCGGATACCAAGAACTATTGAGCTTAGCTCCATCGTCTCTATTAATGTTTACGGGATTTTTATGAATTTCAATGGCCTCCGTAATCAGCCGTGCTCTATAAGTTTTCGGTCTCCCCAGGATTTCGGGAACAATTCCAAAGTTGTGTCCGGTGTCAATCAAATGCTCGGCAATTGCCGATTTGTCAGGGTGGCCGAGTTTACAAGCTCTGAAGTGTTCTGAAATCCTTTTGGAGATAGTCCGCTCTGTATGGCCTACATAGACCTTGTCACATCCGGAACAGCTGAGTTTATACACTCCATTTGATTCCAGAGGAAACTTAGTCTTTGCAGACCTCAGTAAGTCCTGTATCTTTGTTGTTGTTCCGAAGACAGTCTTGATATTTTCCTTTCTCAATAGCCTGGCAATTTTGTCTGTCACATTGTGCACATAAGGCAGGAAGGCACAGCCTTTCGACTCTTGTTCAATTCTGTGTTCGTTTGGTGCAGATTTGGCTTTTATGGTTTGCCTTGTCTGACTTGCTGGGTAGCCGTTGCGCTCCAGTGCATCGGTCAGCTTCGTAAGTTCGGCTCCGATTTAATGTTCTTCACATATTCTGGTCGCTCGGGTCACCAATGTATGGATAAGTCCTCTAAATTTTATTTTCACTCATTATATATTTTTTTTCTGGTATGGTTAATAAAATTCATTGTAAAAATGCAGTATGGGGGAACATCTTCAAAAATACACATTTCGGTTGTGGGTCTATCTGTATGTCAGTAATTTTGGTTAAATGAACTCGGATTTATTTAGAATTTAATTGCAATTTTCAAAATTGGAGCGGATTGTCAAAAATAATGGAGACAAGAAATAAAGTAGATACCTACCTATAATATAATAATTTTAACAGATAATGATTTAAAGTGGCATTTTTAAAATTGGAACTAATGTGTCCAGAATAATAATAAACCTACAATATAATATTTATTTACAATATATGATATAAACATATGACGTAAGAGTTAATGATATATTTCTACAATGGTCTATCCCACCACTAACCATAAACCAGACTAACTGCGTATTTGTTTTCTTTAAATTTCTTAAACTTAATCTGATTGATAGGAATTTTAGCTTACTTGCAAATATTACCCCAGTTATTATAATATCACACCATTCTGCGGGTCTGCGCTAGTATGTTAAATAAAATGCCTGGATTATTCTGACAAAAACTGGATATTTCTGATCGAACATTATGAAAATCATTTTTCTTCAAACCCAAGAAAAAAATTCAGAATCAGATTTCCGCTATTCCCGGAACAGTGGTTTAGCAAGAATTAGCTCTTCCGGTCTTATGATGGATGGCGGATAGCAGATAGTGCCTGATCATTAATCAGTAAGTGGCAGGAACAGAGTGTTTCCGGTAGGAACTCGCAGGCAGCTGGTATTTCCGGTCGCGGTCAGGGAGGTGTTGCTTCTTCCGGTTGCCTCAAATAATAATATAATACTGCTCCTCAGATTCTTGGCTGTTATGACGTCACTCACTTTCAAATAATAATATAATACTGCTCCTTAGATTCTTGGCTGTTATGAAATCACTCACTTTCAAATAATAATATAATACTGCTCCTCAGATTCTTAGCTGTTATGACGTCACTCACTTTCAAATAATAATATAATACTGCTCCTTAGATTCTTGGCTGTTATGACGTCACTCACTTTCAAATAATAATATTATACTGCTCCTTAGATTCTTGGCTGTTATGACGTCACTCACTTTCAAATAATAATATAATACTGCTCCTTAGATTCTTGGCTGTTATGAAATCACTCACTTTCAAATAATAATATAATACTGCTCCTCAGATTCTTAGCTGTTATGACGTCACTCACTTTCAAATAATAATATAATACTGCTCCTTAGATTCTTGGCTGTTATGACGTCACTCACTTTCAAATAATAATATTATACTGCTCCTTAGATTCTTGGCTGTTATGACGTCACTCACTTTCAAATAATAATATTATACTGCCCCTTAGATTCTTGGCTGTTATGACGTCACTCACTTTCAAATAATAATATAATACTGCTCCTTAGATTCTTGGCTGTTATGACGTCACTCACTTTCAAATAATAATATAATACTGCTCCTCAGATTCTTAGCTGTTGTGACGTCACTCACTTTCAAATAATAATATAATACTGCTCCTTAGATTCTTGGCTGTTATGACGTCACTCACTTTCAAATAATAATATAATACTGCTCCTTAGATTCTTGGCTGTTATGACATCACTCACTTTCAAATAATAATATAATACTGCTACTTAGATTCTTGGCTGTTATGACGTCACTCACTTTCAAATAATAATATAATACTGCTCCTTAGATTCTTGGCTGTTATGACATCACTCACTTTCAAATAATAATATAATACTGCTCCTTAGATTCTTGGCTGTTATGACGTCACTCACTTTCAAATAATAATATAATACTGCTCCATAGATTCTTGGCTTTTTGACGTGACTCACTTTCAAATAATAATATAATACTGCTCCTTAGATTCTTGGCTGTTATGACGTCACTCACTTTCAAATAATAATATAATACTGCTCCTTAGATTCTCGGCTGTTATGACAGTCACTCACTTTCAAATAATAATATAATACTGCTCCTCAGATTTTTGGCTGTTATGACGTCACTCACTTTCAAATAATAATATAATACTCCTCCTTAGATTCTTGGCTGTCTTGACATCACTCACTTTCAAATAATATTATAATACTGCTCCTTAGATTCTTGGCTGTTATGACATCACTCACTTTCAAAGAGCAAGACGAATTAGGGCTGATTTATTTGTATCTGTAATTCTGAAGTAAGATTCTCGCTAACCTAAGTAACTTAACGATAGCTAGATAAAGACGGTTGTTCTGTAATAGTATTATATAATATTTTGTATAAACATGTTTCACGCGAGTAGCAGTGCGCGAGGACCGGATTCATTATTTACCGGTCGTTCGGCGTTAGAGCGTTGGAGGTAAAAATCAGACTCTTTGGAGGTAAAATAGTGTAACCAATTTCTTCGTTTCGTGTCTCATCTAAATATAATACATTAATGGGGATAGTCTGAATTTACCATAAATCAGTTCCAATTGAGAATATGGCAATTCAAATAATTTTCTGTTTAAAATATTTTGTTACAGGTAGGTGTTTAATCACTTTCTTGACAGGATTCTGCAAACAAATACTTCCAATATTTTAAAATAAGTTTAAATTTAAGCAAAAGTTCTAAAGTTCATTGAACTGGAGTTGCAGACAGTCTCCGAAAATAGTATAATTTTAAATACATACATATCTTTATTTTTATAGGTTGATTGTAATTAAATGAAATTAAATTTATTCTTATATCTCTAACTTAACGAGTATTGCTCAATTGTGGAATTTCGGTAAATTTTTAATATTTTTTAATAATAATTATGGAATCTCATATTGAATCCGTCATAAATATAATGTTTTTTTCTGCTTTCAAAATACTAGAATTATTATGTATGAATTGTGGAACATGCACGGTGAGAGGAGTAAACAAAACTACCTCAACGAAAGGCCAGAAAACAGAATCCAGTTGATATGCAATTTTTATTAGAGCACACTATATTTTTATAAGCCATTCTACCTAATGCCTAACCTGCCTCCGAATGCACACAAACACAGAATTCATTAAAACGTCACAAGTACCAAAACACACACACTTTACACGACGAAAACATGATAACATACATGTAAAACAAAATATTTAAAAAAAAATACTTTTTTGTTTAAAACCACGATATTTATTAATTTAAGAACCGACCGGTTTCGCTTTACTTAAGCATCATCAGGGTACAAATTAATACTAAACAAGAAGTACATAATGTGTGTATATATATAACAAAATATAGAGGGAGACAACATGATACAAATATAAGCAACACAAAGACGGTCATAAAATACATTAACATAAGTGCACAAGTAATGGAAAAACCGCTAGATAATTTTGTAGACTAATGGGTTATATCAATAAATCGGGAAAAACAAAGCATCAACTGGCATGGTGGTAAGGAGGTAAGGAGAACTGGGATTTTTTATGGGTTTATTGGAAACAGACCTAATATTGATATAATATACCTAATTAATAAATATCGTGGTTTTAAAACAAAAAAGTATTTTATTTTATTAAATATGTCAAACCACAAAGTGATTGCTTTCTACAATAATACAAAATATTTAAATTGCATATACAATAAAATTATGTATGGTCTCATACATTCTATATAGAAATGAGGTATATAGATAGAACCAGCTTTGGCGTTCGAAGTATGGGCCACGCACATCGGATCATTGCGATCTGATGGGAGATATGACGGGCATGAGTCGGTTACAAGCGCTCGCGGAGCGCAGGTCATTGCCAGCATGCACGCTGAGATACGGTACAAGTCGTACTGGAAAATATACAAAAAGCAATGGTTTAACCTTTCATCGGTTAATAATGTTGTACCTCAATCAGTAGTCGTGTAAATAGACTAATTAATGTTTAAAACTGTGGGGCGTTTTCGAGGCTGCGATCGGCCGCCGGTCACATTCGTCTCGGAAGGATTCGGGCGACACGACAGCTGCCACACTCCCCATCCTACTTCCCGTATGGGAAAAATATTTCACTCTGATATTGCGGGGAATGTAGACTCTATTTATATACTCACTCAATGCTAATATAATATAATAAGTAAAAATGTTTTTTTTCTGGAATCGAATATAATAAATAAAGAACCCTGTATAACTACTACATTAACTTTAATAAAAAATATACAAACAGATTACATAAATACTTTTTCATTAAATCTACACAGCCCAATCATCCCTGAGGAAAATATTTTTTAGGAGACGAACGAGTGAAAAAGTGTTGAAAGTCCCATTTTGTAGAATGGGGAAACAAGAAGGCCGGCCGTTTGGCGTGTTTCCTGATTATGCACCGGTGCCAAAGGAATCAATGACGCTAGTTCCTGTAGATAGTACGTCAATAGTATTTAACATATATAGTTGTTCAACTTGAAGTCAGTGTTCCGGCCTGGGTTGAGGTAGTTTTGGTTTATGACCTCAGATAAATGCACGAAGGAGAGAGCGGGTAATGGCGGAGATGGAAGAAGGTTTTTGGAGATAAAATAAAAGGGAAATCTTGCGGTGGGTCAGGAGGGGGGGGGTGGAAGCAAGAGGTAGTACAAGAAGAACTTAGACCATCCAATTCGCCGGAAAGGTTACGCCTGAATTATTCTGCGGCAGATGCTGCAAATAAGACTTCTGCTGCTGCCTACTTGTTTTCATGTTTTTTTTTCTAATTTACTTTTATGACTGTTATTTTTTCAAAGTTTTTTTTGCGTTTTAATTAATTTTATCCCTTCTCTTTGAAATCTTAAAATTGGTATCGGCTTTACGAACCTGTTTTTCAGTTTTTTAATTATAATTTTTATTAAATTCTACCAACTCACTGAAACTTTTCCGTCTCTTAGAAATAATAAACCAGAATTGAAAAAATAAACCAAGGTTTTCGTGTTTTTTCAAAACGCTGAACAAATATTTTCAACATTATATTCAACCCAAATAGTATTCTGTTATATTTGACTCAACCTGCAACGTAAAGAGAAATCTGAATATATTTATAATAAATCGTTTTACAAACAACGATTACTCAATAGTTCCCAAATATATAGTTAAGTACGGACAGAGAACATTGCAATACAATCTAATACATCTAAGATATTTATGTAACTCACTGACTAGTAATGTAAAAAAGCTTTACTTTACCAATAAGCTTAGATATATGTTGAAAAAAATCTGAAAGGTATTAATAGTGTGAACGGTAACGAAAAACTCAATGGAAGGTTCAAAATGTATGAATGATTAATTTTATTTTTGTACAATATTATACATTTCTTAGTGCAATTTAGTAATGTTGGCCTCACTGGGTGGCTTACCGTATCTGAATGTAATAATTGAAATAAATGGATGTTAAGACGTACGTTGTTAAAAGTATAAAAATATAAATAATTATTTATAAGCACCTGCTGACAACTCATTTGTTTGGCTTATTAGAACTTTATTTCATATGTATATTCATAAATCTTAAAAAAACCAATTTAGATAAATAAAACACAGAAAGATTAATATATAACTACTTGTGAGTACAGCCTCAAATTTATTGCGGCTGGACCACACTGAAACTAAAAGAACTTACGATAGCATGAATCATCTATTTCATAAAAATTTTTAGCTTACTGATGTAAGTTTTTGTGCAATTTTTCATTGCTCTATTTAGGTATAGCTAGGTACATACAATTCTCATTATTAATTTCTACTTTTTTTCAGTTCGTATTATAGGGTCTGTTATTATTGGATAATAGTCTGTAAACAAATTTTGTAAATAAATAAAAATACGAAGACAGTCTCCCGTAAGCACTCAGACATAGGCTTGTATTTCACCTTATATTTTTGTAGCGTGTTTAAATTTCGCTTTGACTGTTTCTTGTGACTATAATAATATTCAAATGATTTGGCCTTTTCAAATGATGAACTTTTTTTTCTTTTTTTTTTTGAGAGGAAAGGATGGTCTGAGAAATAAAAGGTATGAGGGGTGGGTGGAAAGCTGAGGATCGGTATGCTCAGAATGGATGGACGCATGAATCCAATCCACCCACTGCGTTGCAAGGCAATGGGCTGGGAAAGTCCGGCTGGAGAGGTCACCCGATGCGCCCCAAAAGCTACTGCTGGGTCTTCTCCGGCCACAAACCGGCACTACAGCAGAGGCGGGATTTGTACATTCGTTGATGGGGCAGCCCACCCTCAGTCGTGAGCCTGGGGGTCGGGCCTCCGCACTACCAAGCAGTCCGAACAGCGGTAACCGGTTGAAAAGAGTCTCCACCAACCTGCATCTCTCAATCTGGCCTTCCACGCAGAAGGTCGAAGCACCCGTCACCAAAACCTAGACAGTCATAACCCCATGACCCCGGGCACCCCTGCCAAGTCACCAAACGTAGCGAACTACTTGGGGTAACCTATGGTACAAGTGTTGGTCATCCAATAAATGGTTCTCAGGGCGGCGGTACCTATACCCACCCACCAAATTTATTACCGAACTCTTGTTCGATATAACCAGCTAAATTTACAGTTGTGACTGGATGAAGCTATTGGAAAAATTTTATTAACAAATTTTCGTTATGTTAAATTTGTAATAAAATATACGGAGGCATATTAAAACCATGGCAAAAATGTTTTATCACGAACAAATTATTAAATTGCATCAACAAATTATACAAGCGTCGTAATAAATTTTTCATTAGTCTCTGAAATAACTGCAAAAATCGGTATCAAAACGTGTTTAACGATTTTAATCCAGTCGTTTCTCTCTTGCAAACAAAAATTAATGGTTAAAAGCTAAAATTGCAATGGCGTTTCTTTATGAATTATGATAAAGGTTGGCAAATAATAACTCATTCGTTTACAATATAAATACAAATCAAACCCAATGGGAATTTTGTTTAATCAAAAATTATTATGATGTTACAATGGCACCATTAAGGGTTCCTAAGTCAAAGCTCAACAGCAATAGCAATAAACGTGGGTACGAGTATTTAGCGAAACACGAGAGCAACTTTGAAATTAATTGATCACAGCAAATTTATTGATTGGCGCTTAATCATTTTTACGCGTGGATTACACAAACAAATAAGTGCCATTTTAGGAAATTCAGGGACCCAGGAAATCAGTGGCGTTGTCATTTTGTATTATTCTTTCTGTGAGTGCAGCAGAAGAGTCCCAACTGCCTCCAAGCGTCTGGAGCTAGAGACACTGTGACATCCCCAATTAGGCTATCTTGTGAGTTTTGAGTCTGAAGGGTGTGGGGAGAGTAAGCAAATGTGGAGGAGGAAGGTGAGATTTCAATTCAGATCTGGTCACCACGGCACAAACAGACTAAACACACGACTAAAACCATTTCAAGCAACGTCCGATTCTGAATGGCGGTCTTTCACCAGGGCGATATCTAAGAGTATCTTACATTAAATTGTGAAAAAACCCAAATTGTAATATTTAATTATTGAAGACAATATTAGCGATTACCAAACGAAAATTTGAAACAGAAAAATCAGAAAAGGATACGGTCACATCTAGGACTTAAACCCAGGACCCTTTCCTTTTCGGGGCACCGCTCTACCAATCGAGCTAATTGGACCCTATTCCTTCGATCATATTTAACTGTATCTGATTTTTCTGTTTCAAATTTACGATTTATATTATTTTTAATTAATAAATTGTGAAATTACATAAACCTGCTGTCGAATCTTGAATTTAATTCCTCGACTAAATCCTCAATTAACCCAAGCAACATCAAAACCATACTGTTTATATCAATAATCGGTGGTCAATATTTTATGAAAGAGTAACTGAATTTGACGTTAACCTAAACTTTAAGATCTGGAAACGATTTTATCGATTATTAAACGATTTATTAAACGAATATAAATAGCACTTGTCATAGAGGCGCTGTTGCTTACTAATATATCGTCGAATCGTATTCTTTTCTACGCCATTCAATCTACGTTTATCCTTCCTCTGCCAGATCCATGCCTCACTGCCATACATCAAGGTAGGCTGCCATAAGCAGCACCTCATTGTGGACTGCTTTCATCCTTCCTCTGCCAGTTTCATACCTCACTGCCATACATCAAGGTAGGCTGCCATAACCAGCACCTTATTGTGGACCGCTTTCATCCTTCCTTTGCCAGTTACATGCCTCACTGCCATACATCAAGGTAGGCTGCCATAACCAGCACCTCCTTATGGACTGCTAACTTCGCTTCTTCGGACTATTTTTTTGCTATAGCCAATAGCTTTAGCTTTCCGCGTTATTATATAATGAAACTAATCTACCCAATTTTAGACACTTTATTTTTTTTTTGTGTTGTTAAAATAATCTAAAGCCGATGAAATAAATTGTAATGTGAAAGTCAAAAGTATAGCACCGACTCTGTCGCACTATCTATAAATTCTAAAGTGAAAGTCAAAAGTGTAACACTGATTCTATCATATTATCTACAAAACATTTGCTTAGCTTAAAACAACTCTGGATAAAACAAAACAAACACAAATAAATCTTCCGAGTGTCTCTAAAATCAGGGGTGTTGGAAAATACTTGCTGTGCCACACAAGCCTTAGAATCTAAAGCACTATGCGGAGATTAACGCATATTAGCGATAATATATGTGAGAGCAAACATTTTCTAGTTTGATCTAATGTAGAATCACAGCTTAGCTTTAATTCTTGCGTTAATGGTTTACGTGACCGGGCGATACTCGCATGGCACACGGCAAACAACAAACAGAGCCAACCGTTCCGTTCCATGTTCCTTGCTCCATGCTTTACTCCTGGTAGCGCCAACTCGCATGGGATGATATTTAGGGTTCTGACAGCATCCATTATCTTATCTTATTGATTAATTGTTGCCAAACTAAACTAATCTAATCAACAATCTTTTAAATGGCCCTCTCTCTCGCTGGACCTTAAAATGAAATTTCGAAGAGTTGTTATTAATTACTTTTTAAATCACACGCCGCTTTGTGGAGACTTATTAAGGTCTCTGATAATATCTGAATTAATATATGTTGTGTGGGTGGAATTTAAGTTTTGACAAAGTGTACGTAAATCATCTTACAAAGCGACGGAAGTGGGATAGAACGGAAACGAATCTGCATAAATATTATTAAGTGTCTACCTATTTTGATTTGTCATTTTAACCTTTAAGTTATAAAATAACATTAAGTTTGCAATTCGGAACATTTTTCAGATTTTCGAGGGATTGCGGGAAAGAATTTAGAAATCCCGCGGAATCGGCGGGATTTTTATTACAGAGAATTAAATTGAAAGAATGACAATTTTCAAAAAAAATTTTCATAATTTATTAATTGCTTTAATTTGTACAAGTACCATTGTAAAGAATACCTTGAAAATGTAACGTACTAACTGTTTGAAGACTTTGATAAAAATAAGATCATAAAATACACATGTGAACAAATGTCCACCACTGGAAAACACTTTGCTTCCACACTAATTGGTGGGTCTGTCATAAAAAAGATGTGTGCTAATTGAAGGTTGATAATTCCGTTCTCAAAAAGGATTTCATTTCTCTTTCTTCAAAACCCGATTGCAGGTGTTAAAGTTTCCGAGCTTGTGATTCGGCTCGACTATTTTTTCGTAACATCTAGTTCAGTTCGTCTTTCATTTAGGCCGAAAATTCAACACAGCTTATTTATATGTAGAGCATGTTTTCTTTTAATTTTCCCCTAATCCATGAAATTCCCACAAATTCGCGGGATCAAATATTTCTGGTTTTCACACATTAATTCTATATATTCTCAAATTAGGAAGTGAATTCTGTATTAATTTTAAAAATTGACATGCCAGTCTCTCCTTTTTTCTCATTTCTTCAAAATGTAACTCTTTAAATTTTCTTCATCTTCTTAATTTAACCCTTCATGCAGCATTCCTTAAGATTACATAAGTTCCAGAGTAAGCCGGTGACAGGTTAAGATAATTATATAACAATTTTTAAAATACATAATAACGTATTGTTCTGAATTGTTGTTAATGTTTTTTTTCATGTCGATCAATTTGAAATTTAGCACCGATAACCCATAGAGTACTAACGATAAGTCAAAAATTAAGAATTCACTGTTTGATGAACAATGTTTATATTTATTTATCAATTCGCCTAAAGTGGCTTTTGGGCCAAATTAAAATGTTAGTCTAGCAAGTATCCAACTCAACTCTTGAATGAATTATTTTAATGGCTCCGAGAGGCTTTTGTGTTTTATTACTTAAATTAAACAGTTCGGATAATTTCCCAGTAGACAAAAGAACATTATTGATGCTCACAAAATATGGCCTGATATTTTCCACGAATACTTGATAAGTGTGATTATTTCAGAACTGTTGTGGATTATTTCCATGAGATGACGCTGACCCAGATGTCCTGTCATCAAATATCAGCGACGTGAAAATATTTTTTATGCAAATTGTATCAGTTCAAGTGAAATAAGTGCATTCCGAATCATAATTTGCAACATTGCTTAAATAGACTTAATATTTATTTAGTAATTGGTTCGGAATGGCAATGCAATTCTAATCATCTCCCGTAATCTCTCTCATCTCTCTCTACCCAACCCTATTTACATGAGGTGTGATGTCACCTTCCACCACGTCTGCCATTAATCTTCTTCTGGATTAGTTGGGTAATCTTGGGTAATAGTGCTATATCTGCCACCAAATGACATCTCCTCATAAAACTTGTTCTAATTCCTTTTCTGTTTTGGTCAGATATAATATATTAACAGATTGAGAAAAAGAGAACACCAAGCTTTTTCATTGTATTTAAAATTTATAATAGACGGTCCCGTGCATTTGAAATAATTCTATAAAACAGAAAACCGCCAAACAGTTCACCTAGCCAAAGTTTGCCTCGTTAGGTGACTTGGCATGGGTGCCCTGGTTCCTGGGGTGATATTTGTAAAGGTCTTGGATGGCAGATGCGACTGCCGACCGACTGCTTAACGGGCTAGATTGGGAGGGACTACTTGAGGGAGACCTTCAACCTCTCCGGCAGAACTATCACGACCCATCGCCTCGCACAGCAGCGAGAGGGATCGATTCATACGCCTGTCCCTCCTGGACCAACTGATCCCTAGATTCTCACTTACCTCCGTACCTTTTCTTCTCCTGAGTTTCTGCTTATTTTTTCCTTAAAAAGACCATCCACACAGCATCACCAAAGATGACATAGGCCCAGAAAAAAAAATTCTCAAAGCTTCCTGTGTGAAGATAATGTTAAAAAATGTTTGAGGCGCTTTTCATAGGAACCTACATATATATTTTTTTTAGCACACGAGAAGATCTCAAGCTACTGAAATGTTCAGAAATAAAGATTTTTATCCACACCTTCCAGCTTAAAAAAAAAAAAAACAAGATTTGAAACACCTTACTAGAAATAAGTAGTAACAATGTTCACTTCCAACAACAACTGAAATATCGCAGGTATCTTGAGATATGTATTAAAGATAAGGCGTATTATATTTCTTAGCGAATCGGAGGTTTCTTTTGACGAATGACCAGAAGGGGTTTGTAGGAAATCTCCAGAGCCTTTACGCTGATCAAATTATGTAAATTAGGGTTAGCCCGCCTGACGGCTAATCCCTGCTGCGGCCCTGGAACTGTGAAATGGTCTTCCACCCTAAAACCTACCCGACCTACACATTACACAACCTTTCACCCTACCTACCAGCCTACAGCAGACAGCAGACAGCCTTCAACCTACAAAGGTTGAATGGAAATATGCAGATGACTCTCAGATATCTCATCATATTTTGAGAAGGTAGAATTAACGAACCAAATTAAATTTATCTACTTTCTCATTTAAAACTCACTATGCCAATTGTGATATGAATATTCTAATCATGAATTTTCTTACAGTCTTTTACGCGTTTTTTTTGCAATTAATCTCTAGCCAAAATCTGTTTTCTGTAGCATAAAAAACTCTCGAATCAAAGAAAATTGTCCACTATTTTTTTTCTCCGGATTGTTAACTCGGAGTTTACTCGGCTATTTTCAGTTCACAATCTATTTTCAAAAAAATATTAAGTATTTTAAAAACGTTTCTGGACGTTTTTAATAATGATCAAGGGTCGGAACGTATCTAAATCGGAAAAATGGGATTTTGAATGCATATGAAAAAAGCGGCGAGCGCCATGACCGAATTCTGTAACGTTCCATTATCTCTTCCTAACCCTTTGGGAATGGTTGGTGATTACTTTATGATAATATATTTTGTGATTTTATGAGATGATTGCATTAAATTTGGTGTTAACTGATGAAATGGAGTGGTATAATTTAAACTATTCACTTTGTTATATTATGAAGATCAATCATTTTTACCCTTCTTTTTACTTTTAATTACCGTCAAAGTTATATGTTATGTAGTTTATGCAGTATCTTCCTGCGGTATCAATTCTCTGAGGATGCAACGCAGTCGGCTTATTGTGACCGACATTGGTTATTTTTTTATGTGATTTTGTGAAATATCAGTTGCGTATTGTTAAAAGGTTTGGTTGGACGCGCTTGTGTTGTTATTTATAGTTATTTTGAGAAAATTGTAATTTTTTTATTTGGTTTCACGTTCAACTGGGCTTTAAAGTGAAATATGTAGGATACAGCAAAGAGGTTGACTATGGCAATACTGTGCGGTCAATTAGACAGTATAAGTTGTACTAGAGTAGGTAGTTCAACTTATCTTACATCCCAACTTTTAACTAGTCAAGACGTTTCCACAATCCTTGTATTATCCGGTCTAATAAATGTATATTTGTTTATATCGGAGCTAACTAATCTATTTAACTATACACAATTTTAAAACATGAAATAATATTAAACTGATAAATATAAAACAATATTAGTAAGACATGTAACAGTAACATCAAATAATATAGAAACAAGCACAATATTACAAATAATATAAAACAAATTACTAAAAGTATATTTCCAACGCTACTATATTTTGTAGGATTCAACACAGTGCTTGTATAGATTACGCTTAATTCTATATATGGTATCATTAAATGTATCAATAGTACCCTCAAACCTGTTGCCTGGATCCCATTGTTTAGTGAGTATGTCTGATAGTTGGTTGTGTATGTATTGCAGAAGAATGTTATATTTTTTCTTGTTTTCCTAGTCGATAAATGAAACTTAATAGTGGCGACGGTGGAATCGGATAAAAATCCAGGTGAATCAGATTTTTACGTTCCTTTATTATGGTATTAATTGATTTTCATACTTCAAAATATGTATTGTAAAATTTTCAAAAAATCCTAAAGACGGCGCTTATAAACACCATCCGACGTTAATAGACAGTTAAAACAATAATTTTAATTTTTTTTTTTTTTTTTGTTTTGTAAAAAAATTATCATTTAAAAAAATAGAAAAATTGAAATATTACTTACCCACTCGTTTGAAAAATCGAGCACTATTTCAATGCACAATTTTATTTTTTATAAAAGTATCTACCCTTTTCAACATAAATCATTATTTTCCAGCAGGACTAATGTCGTAGACGTAGAAACGACCCGTTCTCATGTGACAATTGTCAACTGTGTACAAATGTTGGGCGCACGTTTGGCGTGTTTCCCGACTGTGCACCGCTGCTGAAGGACTAAGTCAGCTAGTTCCTTGGAGCATATTTCTTTGAATACGTAGATACTGGCTCAGTTGTTGTATCAATATTTTTTAGGTTTCTTATATTTGTTTCGTTTTTTTTGTATTGCGGTCCGTGGGTCTGACAGTGAATGTACACCACGTGTAAGTATCTAGATTTTTTTTATTTCTTAAAAAAACATCTAATTTTAGATTTTAAGAATCAACTAAAAAACGTAAGCGTAAAGTATAAATAAGTTTTTGGGCACATAAATTTAATATTTCTGGGTATAAAAGGTAATACATGGTTTTAATTTTAAAATAAACTCATGATTTTTAACACAATTAATGGAAATGGATTGAGAACTACGCTAAGAATAATAAACCCACCACTTAAACCAATTTCGGTAGGTAATATTACACAATAATTGAATTTAACTTTTATTTTCAGTAATGATTGAATTGAAATCTTGGAAGTGGAAATTAACCCACTTTCCGTCATCCGGTCGAGCTGAAACTCGGCAAAAAGACTTGTTGTCGACAACAAAGCATTCTATCAATTGGGTTGCAATCACGTACACACACGCATTTCTCTGAAATCGGATGTCCATACAGCAGTTAATGAACGAAATAAATTTCGGTCCTACCCTATCGGGATTTGCCTCAGTTCAGTCCCTGGGGAGGAAGATTCATTCCTTAGTAAAAACCATAACAAAAGTTTTAAAAGTTCACAACCGCTAAGAGCCAGTTTTTGAGGAGATTGATTTATTTTTTAAATGCTTCCATTAATAAAAATAGGCGTAATAATTTTTAATAACTTCTCTTCACTGGTGGATTTGTTATTATTTCATTTTATTTTTTTCATCTAAGTAAATAGTGGTGTAAGATCTATCTTACGAAATGATTATTTACTTTTAATTTTACATTTACACATTTAGCACTCATTAACTCTCGTATCGAAAATCCTTTAAAAACTTACTTATTTGATAATAAAGAAATAAAAATCTAAAGTTCTTATAAACGCTATCGGACCGGTTTGGTGAACCTTGAAGCTTGAACAATATTGTTTTTCTTCTAAAAAAATGACATCTTGTTCGTCATATTACATTAATAAATAAAAAGGTTTACGATGAATCCATGATACAAGCTTTGTTCTAAAAATATTCCGCAGACCTTATAATATTTTCAAGCATCATTATTCTACTGGCGATGAAATTCTTTCTGCTTTGAGCAAAGTCGCCATGCGCCAAAAGCTCACTCTAATGGCTAATTGGAAAACCCGAAATGACCAAACTGTTATTTAAAATGTTCTGAAAAGGCAATCGATTTATAAGTATATAGCTTGAAAATAAATAAATTTACCAGGCATTTATTTCAACAAAATAATTATTTTGATTATTTAAAAAATGGTTTTTATTACTTGAATAGCTGAAGTCTTCGAAATCAGATGTAGACAGTAATTTTCCTCTTATTTCGAATGTTAAACTTTGTTGGAATGTGCAAAATTTCATCAAGAAGTATCAATATTCTGCTATAACAAAAAGAGAAAAGGGGGATCGGGTGGTTTTTCAAAATTTCATTTAGACCGACAGTAACCTTCCTTCTGTTTTGTGTGCAAAATTTCATCAATCTCGGAATAAAACCGTCGATTTGTTGAAAGACTAATACACTCCGGGACGAATTTAAAAAAAAAACTATAGGTACCTGTGAAATTGTATAGGGTTTGTGGATAATTTTGCACAACTAAACCTACACCGTTTTAGCTGCCACCGTGACTGAAACTGTAAAGGTTTTGTAAACACGCCACCGGGATACTCTTCTTCATATATGTAGATAGATAGATATATTCTTAACATATAATGCACCATTCGATTTGGCAAGAATTGCTTACCCCGCCGTAATTTATACGCCGAATAATAATTGTCGGAGCGCAACAGAGACATAACGAAATATTTAGTACCTAATGAAAATGTATCACATTTTATAATATGGAGTTAAATACGGGCGAAGGAGTAAATAAAAATCTAAAACCACTTTTCTACATCAAAATGTATAACCTAAGTTAATGACCTTCTAATAGATTTGATGCACAAACTGTATGATGAAAATGTTTGATTTTCCCATAAGCACTTTGTCGACGAAGTTGTGGATCTTTTAGACCCAGCGCGGTCGTCTTACAGTCCAATATCTTTTCTTTATGATTCAACCCAGATTCTTTCCAATTTATGGACAAGGCAATAATACTTACAATTTAGTGGGGGAACATTCCAAGCGAAAAATCCTTCCTGGTCGTTAGGGGGAATATCAGCCGACTTGGTCCGCCACCCACACTTGTGTCGTCGTCCAACAGCTGGACGAATTTATTAAAATTACGCCAGTTTTGTGAGTTTTGTATGCACGCTAATGGGATTGTACCGCTCCACTGTATTATTGTTCATGCTTGCTTGGAGCTTTTGAATGAATTTGAAATAAATTGTAAGTTTTTTTTTTCATTTTATGCTACTGCTAGCACGCTAGGCGGCGTTTGTTCTGCAAGGTGTGACATATTTTAATTCTGTTTTTTTTTAGTTAAATAATAAAATTTACGTTTTTAGCTGCAAAGGTGTGTATCAAATGTTTTAACTTGCTTTAATTTGGGTTTAAAGTTGCCCTTTTTATCTGTTTGGTTTGGTTTCATAATTTTTTTGATGTCTTCAGAATTTATAAAAAATAGTTTCTAATACGCGTGAGCTTCAAAAGCAGGTATATACAGGGTTTTCCAATGTGATGTGTTATTTTGATATTCAATCGTAAAAGATCAATCGTTTCGTGGCTTGTTTGGCACGTAGCGCCGTCTTGTTGAAATTAAACGTTGTACAGATCAATACCATCCAATTCCGGCCATGAAAAATCGTTAATTATCTCTCGATAGCGCAATCCATTCACCGTAACTGTTGCTCCAGCCTCATTTTCTAAAAAGTAAGTTCCAATGACTCCGCCGGTCCATAAACCGCACCAAACAGTCACACGTTGAGAATAAAGAAGCTTTTCAACAATAACTCTTGGGTTTTCCGAGCCCCAAATGCGACAATTTTGCTTGTTGACGAAGCCACCGAGGTGGAAATGGGCCTCATCACCCAAGATGATTTGCATTTGATTCACTCAATTGAATTTTAATAATTTCAATGCGTTGTTGAAGTGTGTATCGTTCCATTTTTATCAATGGCGTAGTTTTTACTTGTCAAATGTTAAAAAATGACAGCTTCAAAAGTAACATCTACCGAAATAGCGGGCTATGTAAAATAACACCCCTTATTGTAAAACCCTGTATTTGAATAATCACAACCTGGTTTATTTATCCAAATAGAATGGTTAGTTTTTTTATGCAGTGCTAGGCAGATATTTTTTATTTTTTATTTATTCATGAAAACAACTTCAAACGGCATTTATTACGCTCTAACTTAGAAAAACAGCGCGATTCTTGAAAATGACTACCTTGTATTGTAACAATATTACATTATTATTTGGAACATACCAGTCGGTTGCGTTTAAATCGCGTTTGGGTCCCACCCGGGCATAGAGTGTTCAATTCCTCAGTTTACTAAGTCCTTTGTCACAACAAAAGCAACATTTTCGCTCATCATGAAATTTTCAAATATTGTCAAGTTATTTGTAGCCCGGGAAAGTTTTTATTTCTTTTAAAATATTAAAAAATTCACTTTTTAGTGGAGTTGAGTTGATCTATGACACAAACGAAGGGAACAAATAATGGCGTACGAATCGTCCCTTTGATGTTGACGCGCCTTTAGTGTTTCCGTAATTAGGATGAATACCGGACGGAATAAAATGTAAGATTCCAAGAAAAGCGAATTCTAGGTGATTGAGATCAATGGCAATCGTCATTCTAAAATTCTAGACATTATTGACACACGGCAGATGGTCCAGGGAATTTTATCTCTAATTAATAGGCAGCGGCACTAGTAGGTACCTATTTATTTTTGAAATTGTTAACGGTATTATAGACAGCCCCGATTTACCTATCCTAATTACCTTCACATGCCAACTTAAAAATATTAAAAATTAGTCATTTAGACACACGCTTGGCTCAACTCTAATCTATTCGTACCTATTTGTTAATGAATATAGCTGATGGAATAGAATATTAAATTTGTATTGTGAAGATTTAATTTCCGGTGTTACATTTTGAAGATTTAAAAAAATATTTGTTAATAACTTTAATACTTTATTTAAATATCATTGAAGAAGAAGATAATACTAACAAATCTTAACGAAACATGAAATAGAACAAGACACAGAAAATAAAATGACAACGGTCACAACTAGGAATCGAACCCATGATCTCTTGTATTACCGGGACAGCGTCTTAACCACTCGACCATTGGGATCTTGTTATTAGAGATGTAAAATAGATATATTTCTTAATCTATTTTATCTTGTTTTGTTTCATGTTTCACTTAGATTTGTATCTATTATTTTCTTCTTCAATGATCCATTACATTGATGGGTATAACCTTCAAAAGTTAAAGAAAAGTAGTTACAATAAAAAATACTATAAATTAAGTTCTGTAACAGCACTTATATATGCATATGATTAGCAATAGTTATTAGTAGTATCTGATCCGGGAAATTATCTCATAAAATATATGCCTGTTTTTAGAAATTTGTGATTTTCATTCAAAGGTTTATTTTATCAACCGTAGTTTATTGTATTAAAATCACATTATCTACTTAATAAGAATAAAGCATCGGACGGAAAATGAATCAACTTCCGCCTAATTAATACTATTTATGGGTTACGAATGTGTCTATTTGGTATTTTGTGTCGAATTCGTGGAAGTCCATAAATGCCGAACACTATTACGTAAACCGACGGTGAGTGGGTCTTTGAGACTTTGTGTAGTCTGATAACTCTGTGAATGCTAAGTTTCTGGCTTTCAGGTCTCATTGTTTTAAACGTATATATTTGTTTGGTAATCTATCTGCCTTACTCTTAGCAAACTCTTGGGCTCTAGAGACTAGACGAACCATTAAAAAGACTTATCGTTTTACTTACCACTAACTCCAAGAAGAAAGGTGAATATAATGTCAATTTGTTCACCATCTTATAAAACCTGTCAGTTGCAAAATAGCCTCATGATTTATCTCGATCAATGAGATGATTCTCTGAGTATGTTTAAAATAAACATAGTTGTTTTCATTTTGTTGTTCTCACAATTTTTAACCAATATGGCAGTAATTTTGCTTGATAGCATTCTAGCATTAGTTTATGGATCGCTTCTATGGAGTCAGTCAAATGAGGAAATAAAGATTACATACTAAAACTTCGTTTGGTCAAAGAAATTGTTTATATCAGGCACCACTTATGTTTAATATTCTTCCAAATCATATTAAGTCTACCAATTCCTTAGTTAAATTTAAAAAGTTAACTAAGATATTTGTATTGACAGACGATTGTCTTAATATTTTTTCATCCTTGTCCTTAAATAACAAGATTTTAAAGAAGTCCCATTTGCTAAAAAATGAATGTCACCCAATCTGTCTGTATTATCTAATTTACTTCCTCTTTTGAATAATGATTAGTTTTGGTTCAAATATTGTTACAATTACTGTCAAATTACCCATCTGGTACTTTACTTATTTTTTTCTTTAATTTTGGAATATTTTTTGTTTTTATGTAGAATTACTTTATGTTTGTGATTTTTTTTTAAGATTCTTTATTCATTAAAATTGTTTGTTACATACCCGAAAAAAAATCTATTTTTTTCTTGTCTGGCAAGAAGAAAAAAAAATCGTAACAAAAATCGTAAACATCAGAGTGAAGGAACATCAACGTTGCTTAAATGGTAAAGGTTTTTCGGAACTTGCCAATCATTTAATATCAACAGTTTTAATAAAATAACCGGTACAAGTCTATTCCATAAAAATGGTAAAGGTATTAAATTACATAATTTAAAATCGCTAGAAATCAGGAAATCTTTGAATACTAATATGTCTGACCATTTATTAAATAACCAAATAAACCTTTCTAACCAAAAAAACACACTTTATAGCCGCATATTTAATCTGTTTCCCACAATCCATTCCACTCCATAATATTATATATATATGTTACATTATGTTCTCGTATGCCCTCAAAATTTATTGTTATATGTTTAATTCTTGTAAAAACTTTTATTTTCTGTAATTTGTTATTATGTAAACTATAGCGTTTTTTTATTACCAAACCCTTATATTGCTTTCTCCCTCACACATATCAATTAGCAATTTTGCCTTCTCTTTCATGTTTTTGTCTCTGTCTTTTATATACTCTTATTTTTTATATTATATTCTGTCTCCCTCTGTCCTCCTATATATAAGCCCATTCTCTGTCTTTAGTTTTTAGTTTTTAACTAACATCCTGATGAAGCTTAACTGAAGCGAAACCGGTAGATGAGAAAATTAATAAAAATTAAGTGGTTATTAAACAACGTATTTTATTTAATTATTATTAAATTCCACCGAACAGCTCAAAAAGATAAGATAAAAGTGTAGCGGCTGAATTTCATTTAATTCTGCACGTGAAAGGGTTAGTTTGTGGATAAAGAAAATTATATGTGATGTAAAACTTCCTGGTTAAAATTAATTTGTTAAATAAAACAGTGTTTCCTCCCGAGGGGCGCTGCGGGCACAGCTGGGGGCTCCGAGGGGGGGTTTATTTATTGTGTGTTGCTATTGAAATTTATTTGGTGACAACATGGCTTTTTGGGCTGTTTATTTTTTGTAAAAGTGAGCGTGACGTCACAAGAATTAACAAATAAAAAGATTGAACAAGTAAAGATTTTTCGAAAGGGAACCGGTTGCCTTTATGTCTCTTTCTTGTAATCAACAATTTGGCTATTGCAGACTATCGTGATTCCTTCCTCCTATAACATGAATCTGATTGAGTCCCAGGCTAATTGCTTCGTCACCCAAAAATGGGCCATATACAAAGCAACCCAGAAAATTGTGTAATGAAACATTAAATATTAAGAATATTGCCAGAAACATTATCCGGTTTTATGTTGATGAAACCGTCGCGTCAGTTAAAACTCACAAGAACTGTAATTCAAGACAAAAGGTTGACGTTCCTGCCACTTATGATTGACGCGAAGGCTCGAGGATTTAACCGGAACCATAAAACAATTTC
The DNA here is from genome assembly GCF_061612785.1 of Hesperophylax consimilis. Lineage (NCBI taxonomy): Eukaryota > Metazoa > Arthropoda > Insecta > Trichoptera > Limnephilidae > Hesperophylax > Hesperophylax consimilis. Next base: position 915,555 of record NC_142841.1, on the reverse strand, counting down.
CTGTCATGTGTCACATCCATTATACAATACACAAATCCTTGGAGATTACAGACTGACTCTGAGAACGTTTTGGGCGTTGAGATGAACTTGGAAGCTGTGGAAAGACGTTGTTCCATTATTTTTTTATTAACCTTAATTCTAACTCAAGGGCCGTTCTTCCCTTAGGTATATTGGTTTTTGACCCCCAAAATTATAAGACAAGAATAATATTAAATTATGTGCTTCAAAAATTTGTCTTTTTATTCATTTATTTTAAATGTACAGTAAAATAGCCAGCTGCTAGCGGCGGCGGCAATTGACGAGCAGTGAACTCTATTGTCTCTAATAGAAGCTTTCATTCAAGCTTTCAGTGAATACGATTCGTTGGGTCAATTTAAAGAATGTCCACGGCTTTGGTATCTTTTTATTCTATGCGCGCCATAGAATAAACGAGATGGGACTATGTCTTTCGTCTAAGTAAATATTAGGTACCAAAGAAAGCTTAGGAACGCTAAGGTCATGACCGTGAGGGAAACAACACGATGAATTTTATATGTTTTGAAGAGATGTGACATAAATATATGTTGGTTTTTCATTTTATACGCTTTTTGTGTGTGGAACAATGGTTGTTTTTCAATTAGACAATTTGGGAAAAGTTTGTAATAATTCTTTATGTTGTTATCGATGTAGAATGAAGCTGAAGAATGAAACAAAACAAAAATTGTAAAAGATCAAAATATAATCGCAAGTCTAAATTTTAATGGAATTGATAAACGTCGCGCAACTTCGCACCATGGAACCACCATACTCTTGGTTTCGCACCCAGTATCTTTGGATACTGCGGACGGGCGTTTCAAACTCTTATTTCTTTACTATTTTATTAAATTAATGGTGTGCGCAACTTCATTAGAACACTGCCTCTTTAAAATAATTTCCCGTAGGTAGATGGATTATGTAGTGATTCCCAATTTACTATATTAATATTATATTATTTATTTTGAGTAGCGGACTCATGACATACCTAACTACAAGTTGATATAAATGACCAACTACGCCTGGTTCCCTAGAGCCGCCTCTTTTCTAACATTTTTCTAAACGGTTCACGCGTGTGACATTGAGTCGGAAGTTTAGATTCCCGCTGCACCTCAAAAGTACTATATTTGTTTTTTTTTTCGTTTTTATTCAGTTTGGGTCCCTACAAATTATAAGTTGATGTGGTGTAGATTATGATGGCCGGTAGATCTTACAAATTTGAATTTATCCATTTTTCTTAGCAAAATATATGTAAATATTTTTTGGTCTGAAGAATTCCTTGGTAATAATAATCTAACCGTCAGGTAAAAGGTTAGCAATCAACCACTTTGTATTTATTTATTTTTTTCAAATCCGCATATCACATTTATTACCTTTGAAAGTTAAGGCACAGGTCCACTACTTTTTCCTATTTATTACCGAGAAACCAGAAAAATTATCAGAATTAAATGGTTGAAAACACACACCGAATAAATAAAATATCTCAAGGTAAATGAAAGCAATATAAGTTGGTACATATTACGTATATGTAACTAAACAATTAACTTATTAAAAAGAAATTTAACAAATTATAGTCACTTTTCAAATTAGTAACAAACAACTATAAATATAATGCAGTTTGAATTAGTAACAAACAACTATAAATATAAAGCAGTTTGAATGTCGGAATTTTGAAAAAAACGCATTTTTTTTTACAATTTAGCTAAATGTTAGTCTTGCGATATTGAGGTAATTTCCTACTTTTAATTATGTTCCTAGATATTTATTTTAAAAGCTTGCTATTTTTAAAAGAACTCAGAAGAGCAAAATCGAAGAGTTCATTATGACAGGTGGATTATACAAGAGAAAAAACAAACACTTTTAGAAGGTATAACTTGGAGGGAAACAGGAGAATGTGTTGTGGAAATAATGCAATAAATAGTGACTAAGGAGAATAAACAGCAGAGATAAAGAAAACCGTACATCGTTATTTTAATCGAAATAAACCTACTGCGAATACGTAATGATTTTTACTCCCACTGGGCTTTCACAGACAAATTTTCTAAGCCGTTCTGCGACTGTTTGCTGGTATAAATCCAGTTAATATCTCGTAGCTCAAATACGTACAGGTACCGTCCTCCGATTTTCAGAAGACATTTTTTTTTCCTGTTGGGTAATTTTAAATATAATTTCGTGAATTTTACAGCGTATTATATAATCCTGTAAAAGATAATAATTACATAAACAAAAATGGGTATAAACGACGGGTACCAGTAGCAAAGATTGCCTTTATAAATGCAGCTTCATTGATAATAAAGGGCAGGCTGGGAGATACAACACTCCATGCTGTCGGTGATGGAGATAACCATCGGGAATATATAAAATGCTCTCCATGATAGATGTTTTCACTCGAGTTTTCAAACCATCTGCAGAAATTTGTCTGTCCATCCCTTCTGACCCGTAGATGGTTTATTCCGTACGTACCCAAAATAAAACCGGTAGGGTAGAGCCACGGGTAGTAGCCATACTCCAGTGTACAGAAATCTCAGAAATTTCTTCTGAACTCTCTCCCACATGGGGAATACTTTACCTGGTGTTGACTCCAAATTATCGACCCACTTTCAAGTCTATTACAAATTATGAGAACCCGGATACATCTAAGTATAAATATGTTACTATTTTAAATAATTTCCGAGATTTTGTATGCTCAATTGTGAGGAGTGCCTTGCTAAGGCAATTAATGTAAACAGTCATTTTCAGGCAGTGTTTTAATAGAAATTATAGTTATTTGTGTATTGATTTAGACGCCCATAAGGCTTTTAAATACATAGATATAAAACATATAAGTAAATACCTACATGATCAGTAATAATATTCTTGTAATAATAATAACATAGCTCCTTTGATTTATAAAATGCTTAGTGAAAACATAAAAAATGTAGGCACGTTAAATGTATTCCATAAAATGGTTTAAAAAAATATTCTGGCTAAGAGTTGTGATTTTGGATTATTATTATTGTGGCTAATAAGCCAACACTGTTGCTATTTTTTATTATTTATATTTTATATTTTTTATTATTATTGTGGCTAATAAGCCAACACTGTTGCTCTTTATTTTTTATTTTAAATTTATCTTTATTTTAATGTTGTTTTTCTTTTATTTTTTTTAAATGTATAAATCCTTAAATTATAAAATGGGGGCCCCAGCACGGGTAAACAACCCAGTGAGGCCAACATTACTAAATTGAAATATGAAATATTGTAAAAAAAATGTATCAACAATAAAAAAAAAAAAAAAAAAAAAAAAAAATGTAATACTTATTACTTTCTTGGAAAGTTATTTTTACCAACTTTAAGTCTACTGATTAGCTATAATTTTATTTTGAATAACTACTGTATTGTTTTTATGTTGTTATAATTTAGTTGATTTATAGATATTTTAAATATTATATTAAGTTCACATGTTTTTATTATTAGTTGCCATATTTGGGTTATTGCACATCTCAATACAGAAATTCCCTAGTGAGATTTTCTTATAATATACTATAGTTTGAATAAATAACAAACTGATTCAGTTAAGGATTATTGCATCTCTTCCTTTAAATTTTAGTTTTAAATTCTTTTCTTTTTAAGTTTCAATTTTACATTCGGTAATGAATGAATGAATACTAATATTGGAATCAAAAATTTACCCACTTTTCTATATCCGATCGAGTTGAAACTCGGCAGATTGATTCATTGTCGATGACAATGCATTCTATCAACTTTTGGTGGTAATCACGTACACACGCGGTTATCTACGTATTTCTCTCTTCTCTAAATCAGATAACATTACAGCAGTTAAAATACGAAATTAATGTAGGTCCTAACCGATCGGCCTTTGGCGTGGTTTATAGAGTTGTCAACTTCAATTCCTGGCTATGAAGATTCAATCCTTAGTCAACCATTTTTTTTTTAAATTTTAAAAGGCATTTTAAAATAGATGTATTATAGTTAAAAAAAATTGCTTTTAACGAGCTGATTTTTAAAAGGATAGTGTTCATAAAATTTGAATGAATTTTTTCAACATCACAATTGTACATAAAGATAGTGCGACCAGCAACTACATTAAATGGAGAATAGGGTCTCGTGTTGTATGAATTTCTTGAGTACGCGATAATAAATTATAAATATATTACTAACCAATATAAATCATAAATGCTTTTAATTTAAATAGCCAGATAATATCATATTAAATTGTTTTAGATTTAAAAATATTAATTAAAAAACCTGAGCTCGTGTACGTAGATAGTAGACGTATTATATATGTTTATTAAAATGACGTAGGTACATACTCGAGTGAAAAAGCAAGAGTGAACACGAAATGAGCGCTGTAATAATGTGCTTCCCAATGAACTCCCATGGAAAACAACTTGATGGCACAATGGTTAGGAAAACTATAAGGATTGAACTTTCTAAGTTAGATTTTAGCAAAGAAAACTTTCTTTGTTCTGAATAGACGCTAAAAATATCTATTTGCCATTTGGCTTGACCTCACCCCATGCCAAACAAACGAAGAATTGAGCCACGACTCTTTCTCATAAAAAATGTTAAGTTCAAACTTACCTATAAGTGAATCCATAAATGTATTTTAATCAATTTTGATCGTGTAAGATGAAAGCCGCAATAAGCGTTAACCCTAAATTACAAACTTCATCGAATCGACTACGACAAATCGACAAAACTCTAAAATTGTTATTTTTATATATTTTCTACTCGACGGCCATCGTGGTCCAGCGTTAAGATTAATTTAATTATTTTATTAAAATACGCTTTTGGCAAATAAGGTACAAAGTACAATATTTAGTATTTTTTCATTAGCGCTCGTACATACTCGTATGCAATGCGAATATGAATAAAAAGTTTTGTCCGTGTAAAACTCATTTCTTTCAAGAAAGACATACACATACAATACTGTATCGGTGATTTAATCAAAAAGGCATACAAATACAATATTGTATCGGTGATTCCATCAAAGACGGATACAAATACAATATTGTATCGGTGATTCCATCAAAGACGGATACAAATACAATATTGTATCGGTGATTCCATCAAAGACGGATACAAATACAATATTGTATCGGTGATTCCATCAAAGACGGATACAAATACAATATTGTATCGGTGATTCCATCAAAGATGCATACAAGTACAATATTGTGTCGGTGACTCAATCAAAAAGGCGTACAAATTCAATATTGGATTATTAATTCGACCATTAATTATGAAGCATCAGTAACAATTATTTTTTACATTATATTTCCGACAATTTAATAAAAAAGTTTTTAAATTAATATATTTCAATGTACATACGTTATTTTCCTGTAACATTCATATTCAAGTAATGAAATAATACCAAATTATTATAATTACTTGTCCGTTGTGTATGTACATACAGGGTAAAACGTTAAAATAAAATAATTAGTTTTATATTTTGCTGAGCATATTACTCACATTAGTCAACAAGCAGCTTCAAGTAGCTTGTCAAGTACTTTTTAATATGGTTTTTATTATTTTCGTTTAACATGATACATATTGCATATGTTTTTAATAAACGTTTGGCTTTTAGATGTATCTCTAGCATTTACATTCAAATTCATATTATATTTTAATTACATTTTCGTAGTTCTGACAATATAGTTTTTCATGGTCTGTTTTATGAGCCCCTGAAAATCATGCATAACGATATTTTTAATAAAATATTTATTACATTTTGGGACTGACATTTAGATATATTATTACCACGTTAAAAAGAATACATTTTTAATAAAATATTTGTATTTGTATTTGTTTGTAGAGACGTCAAATACGAGGCACATTCTAGAATATTATAAAGTTTTGTCTGGTGATGATCATCGAGAGCCAACAAAATAGAAGATTACGTATGAGGCTAAATTATTATTAAAAATTGTCGCTTCTCCATAACTCTGCTCTCAAAATTTGTGAATTTAGTGTAGGTATTTGAAATGGTCGATAGACTGGTGGGCAGGATATTTGACTGGTAGTTGGACGGGCCAAGATCTACGAGTTTTCCAATGAGAGGTGTTATTTTGATATTCAATCGTAAAAGATCAATAGTTTCATTGCTTGTGTGGCACGAAGTAACATCTAGTTGATAGTAAACGTTGTCCAGATCAATACCATCCAATTCCGGCCATAAAAAATCATTAATCATCTCTCGATAGCGATCCATTCACCGTAACTGTTGCTCTAGCCTCATTTTCGAAAAAGTAAGGACTATAAACCGCACCAAACAGTCACACGTTGAGGATAAAGAGGCTTTTCAACAATAACTCTTGGGTTTTCCGAGCCCCAGATGCGACAATTTTGCTTGTTGACGAAGCCACCGAGGTGGAAATGGGCCTAATCACTCAAGATGATTTGCATTTGATTCACTCAAGTGAATTTTAATAATTTCAATGCGTTGTTGAA